>NW_027128807.1:0-50000 GCF_037325665.1 Littorina saxatilis
AACTGCGATTTTTTTACGAATTAATTTCGTACTCAGACCCGGCTGGTCTTGACCTATTTTTGGATCTAAATTTAGATCAGGTAGATCACCACATCATGCACAAAAAGACACGTCACTAGCAAACTATGTCAGACGTCATCATGAGTTTGTGTAAAACAAAATGGATGCCGGAATCACTCAGTTGAATCGAACTCCGACCAAACACCACGTAATAACTAGGTTAATTTATGCACTCGCGTGAACAAGAAACTGTCGAGCTTCACAGATGTCGTCGTTGGGTAGTTTTGGGTTTGTTTTACTACCATAGGAGGATTTTTGAACTGTAAATGCACTCAGCTGCAACAAAAACGCAAAAGGAAGGCTGTGAGCTGCACTGTGCCTTTAAGGAAATGTGCGGCAGTAAAATTGAATTCGGAAAATACATGGAATAACCTGGTTTTCTGCATAAAAATAAATAAAACAATTGTGAATACTTCTTCTGCGTTCGTGGGCTGAAACTCCCATGTACACTCGTGTTTTTTTACGTGTATGATCCTTTTTACCCCGCCATTTAGGCAGCCATACGCCGCTTTCGGAGAATTGTGAATACTGATCGACGTAGAGTGCCGTTGGAAACAGTCGTTACATTGGATTTCTAGGAAACTGTTTAACAGCGACATCATACATCAGAAATTCCTAATATTTGGCACAAAGATACACATGTATCAATCTACAATCATATAGAACGATTTTTGACAACAGACTACAGTTGAATTTTGATATCTTTTGTCATGAGGATGAACGAATTTCTTACTGCATATTCATTACAATAATTAATTTAAATTCAACTGTAGTTTTTAACAAAAAACACGTTCTTTATGATTGTAGATATAATACATGTGTATCCTTAAATATTATGAATTTCTGATGTATGATGTTGCTGTAAAACTGTTTTCTAGAAATCCCATATGGCGCTGTTAATGCTAGATTCCATAGCAACAGCAGTCTATATCCATCCACAATGTTTTCATTCATTTTAATAAGTCACTTCAAGAATTAACCAGAAAACCAAGTTATTCCTTGACTATTCTTCAAGTTTAAAGGCACAATGCAGCTCACAGCCTTAGTTTTGCGTTTTTGTTGCAGCTGAGTGCATTTACAGTTCAAAAATCCTCCTATGGTAGTAAAACAAACCCAAAACTACCCAACGACGACATTTGTGAAGCTCGACAGTTTCTTGTTCACGCGAGTGCATAAATTAACCTAGTTATTACGTGGTGTTTGGTCTGAGTTCGATTCAAATGAGTGATTCCGGCCTCCATTTTGTTTTACACAAACTCATGATGATGTCTGACATAGTTTGCAGTGACGTGTCTTTTTGTGCATGATGTGGTGATCTACCTGATCTAAATTTAGATCCAAAAATAGGTCAAGACCAGCCGGGACAGAGTCCGAATTAAAATTAATTCGTAAAAAAATCGCAGTTCTTGACTCTTTGGGTGCAAGTTAATGAAACTTGGTAGTTCTTCTAACGGATAGCTGCCTGAGGTATGACTAAAAGCCCCAGGGGATCCGTGCACCTGGATTTGACAAGTTCAGTACCTTTAAGTTTGGTAATTTTACTGCCGCACATTGCCTTAAGTCATAAATAAAGGGTTCCAGTAACATACCATTCTTCTTTATTGATTATGAACTTTGGAAGGTTAGATTTTGGAATCAGTTTTTTTTAAATATTTCCTTGATGTGTTGTAATAAGATCAACCGTCTGCTTGGACATATACTAAAGATCCACTACCTGGCTGCTGTCTGCGGAAAATCGATTAATTCATAGACAAATATGCCTTACAGGGAAGCAGCTAGCCAGTTGACTGTACGTGTGTTTGTGTAGAGGTGTTCTTATTGCATGTTCAAGCCAGGACAGATGGTGACCTGAAACATTTACACATTACACATGTATGCAGGACTGCTACTTTAAGCTTAGGTGCAAGTGTGATGATATAATTATTTGTTTGACTGATTATGGGCATTAAAATAAAACTGCAAAAAGAATACTTACACTTGAGATCTGATTTTGTGCGTGTCTGTGTGTGTGTGCGCATGAGGGTGTGTGTGGGCCATTTGACATACTTGCAGAAGAAACCAACAGAGGTAACTGATAAACTGCATTTATTAACACAAAGAGGTAAACAAAGTGAGTTCACACATTTCACAAAAGTAAGAAAAGGCAGTCTCACATGTGTGATAGTCTAGGAATACCAATGCATTCACAATATTTAGTACTCACATGAATGGCCCAAGAAAACTATAGGCTGAGAATGCAAGTTCTAATTTGGCACATTTGTACATGTAGCTGCATCCACTAGACATATATCCATCTTACAATAAAAAAAAACTAGTGGTTAGGACATGGGCCTGAAAATCTCAAGGTCCTAGGTTCGAATCTCTGCAGAGGCATTTACTTTTTTCCCTTAGTTAAAATAAAAATGCTCAATCGAGAGAGCAACCATAAAGTTACCAGCGTAAAAGTAAAGTGTTGAATGCAGCTGTAAAGGTCATGCCAGCAGTGTGGGTCAGTTCTGGTAGCTCTGTCAGCACAGAATGGACTGAATCTGATCATCATCCTCAGGCACCACTCTGCAAGCTGCCTGCACGTCATATCTCGGCACCTCACTTCCTGGAAAATAAAGAAAATGTATTACTGAGCACATTCAGACTTTGCTGTGCGCTGATGGGGATATGTTTTTGGTATTGAGAAGAGGGTGTGTGGTGGGGGTGTCGGAAGGTAGGTAGGAAGTAATACATGTACTTGTTCTTCACACAATCAGTGGGATGGAGAATGGTGTGGGTGATACTGACAGTGACAACTATTAACTAAACTGCAAACATTGTTCTGTAATTACAGGTGCCATCATTCCTTCCTGTGAAAACCATTTATTTATATACTTTCATCATTAAAATTAAAAAGAATCTTTCATCATTAAAATTAAAAAGACTTCCTCACAAGAACCTTTCTAACGACATGATATCTTGTTATGCTGCTGATGTGAGCGGTTTTTCTGGAATGTGATGGAAATTTACTATTTTTTTAATTGACAGCATGAGCCCTCATCCCACACACATTCCCTATTTAGCGTTGACACCTTACAGTTTTGTTGAGAAATGTGATGTGAAGTCATTCAGAAAATTCTAACACTGCGCAGGGGCAGTCAGGGTGTTGATACGTTTTACTATATTATATAACTCTTATTCCATGTAAAAAATTAAAAAAAACTATAAAAAAAAACTGGCCAGATCTGTGATTGTGAGCCAAGGAAAGGACTGACTGTATTTAAAATAATTCCAGTAATGAGTAAATCTTTCATTCTAGCTATTTCATGTTTTACTTTCTTGCATCACAATAGTTCAAATCAATGTTCATACAAACAGCATAATGCACTTTATGAGTATAGGGTTGCAACAAACTTTAAGATGGGAAGGAGAGAGAAAATAAAGATATTTGTACCATTATGTATACAAAGTACATCATACCAATTAGTGAATTACCATGCACAGTATTACTATGCATCTTCAAATGTATGAATAATTTCATCTACAAAGTACTTGTAAATGTAATACAATTTACAAAGAACAAAAGACTGCTGAATGATCTACATCAGTACATGCATGTTTATAGCTACAGACTACCATCACCAATACCTTATAAATGTGTAACTTACTCTTCAGGGGTAGTCTGTAATGTAAAGCACCACGCCAAGTCATCCTGATACCTCTCCAGTACATGTATCCATGTTTAAAGGTAAACTGTTGGAACTGGAAGACAGGAGCTGTATGAATGATGCACATCACCTCTGGTTTCTCGGGAGGCCTGAAAAAAACCATAACAATATTAACATAACTATTAACATGTCTTGAAAATGAAATAAGTACTATTTCAACTTCACTATCAGAGCCAAATCACTCACTAATTCAGTAATTGTTTTGTTTATTCTTTTACAACCATAGTTCATACACTGATACAGCAACATTTGATTCTGTGCATATAGATTAAAGATCAAGCATTTTCTAAACTTGAGTAAAAAAAATAAGAACACAACAAGCACACACTCTGTGACTCACAGTCAGTAACACACATGACATACACAACAGATGAATCTTGCTCAGTTCTACAAAGGCCACGTTTGCAATGGTCATGTCTTGGATTTTAAAAACAATAACTTACCTGCTGGTTGATCCAAACCGATGATTGACAATCAGTGAGAGGAAAATGTCCGAGGCTGAGGATACTGCCTGTGGTGGGAGGGCGTTCCATTCGCTAATGGTGCGAGGAAAGAAAGACTGCTGTCTGTATGATGTTCTGCAGGCTGGATTGAGCGAGTGCTGAGTGCATTCTTTTCGCTCTATCCTATTAATTCACACATTGACCCTGCAGCAGTGACGATCATTTCTAGATTGCAATCGGCAAAGTTCGTAGCTCGGATTGCACTCATTATGGATAGTTTCGAGGTTGACCATGGGCAGCGCCATTTTGTTGTGAAATACGTCATCAGTTTGTGTACACAGGAAGTTGTGACATCCGTCACCCTATGGGAGGGGTGACGTCAAAATTGTTCATCTGCAGAAAGTTGTGAAATCCGTCACCCTATGGGAGGGGTGACGTCAAAATTGGTCATCACAGAGTTTGTGTAACACAGGAAGTTGTGAAATACGTCACCCTATGGGAGGGGTGACGTCAAAATTGTTCAACAAAAACATGATATGTCGCATTGTGCAGGGTCAACTGCAACAAACTCAAACCGAGCCATTCATACCTAGCTGTATTTGAGTGACTTATATACCCGACATTTTTATTTCTTATTTTTAGCACAGGTGTAGGAAAAATCATGAACCAAAATGTTATTTATTTTCTAATTTAACATTTTTTTTACAAATATGACCATGGTCTTTTAAACATACAGTGACATTAAACATTGTTATGTTAAAAAAAAGAAAAAAGAAAAAAAGCTTTTGTGCACAAATCAGAAAATACATTGTACATTTTACCTACAGGCCAAACCGTGAGTGTCTGTGGCAAAGCCCGACCCAGGAAATTGCACTGATTTTATATTTAGATCAGAGAGAAATTGTCAAGAACAGGCGCTTGCATTTGGATGTGTCCAATGATAGTAGGTTTGGTTGTGATCAATCAGAATAATGTAGGAATAAAAATGTATGACAGTTTAGTATGATGACATGTAATTCACATATGCTGAAATATGATATTATACATCATGTAATATTATTATGGCTGTTGCCATGACCATGAAACCCAACAAAGGTTTAATGTAATGTAATTCAAAATACCAAAACCGAGCACCTATTAATCTCGTCTTTGCGCGTGAAGATTGAGGCCGTCTGCCAGTAGCGGTTAGGTCATACAGTGGAACCCCTCTCTAGCGACCTTTAAAATGTTGACAAAAATCGGTCCTTGTGGAGGAGGGTCCTTACAGAGGGAGGGGGCGGAGTCAGGGGGCCACAAAGAAAGTCAGATTTAAAAAAAAAAAGAAAACAGAGAAGTTTGAGTTGCTGACGACCGTTCTCTCTGAAAGCAAACTGCTTCGATTTCATGTTTGTCCTTGGTGTCCACCAGTTCTGGTGCATGTACTACCCTGGCCAAGTTTCCTCTCAAGACATCAAAGAGACCGCCCCAGTATACTCTACAGCCTCTGGGCGAACCACCTCTCATAGCTAAAACTGGGTCAATGACCCCTGGGAAGAAGGTCAGTGTCTATAAAAATTTTACTCCTAGGCCTGCGGCCAGGGGGGGGGGGGAGTATACCGGTACCATTTGAGAATCAGACCAAATGAGAATTGAACCATTTGAGAACATCCTTTTTTTTCAATCACTACATCGAAGGCCTGCGGCCCGGGGTTCACATGGGTTGGTTTGTTTGTTTGTTTCAAACCCACACCCATATACACACATTTCCCATTTAAACCATTTGTCGGCCCCCTGTCGATATTTATCGACTAAGTTCCTTGTTCCAGCGCTACCGTGTACTGGGTCAGCGAGACACGAACGACAACTCAAATCGATAAGCATCCGAACACATCGGAACTTCCGTTTACGTTCGTAGCTACTCGGAAATAGCCTTCGGGATTGAAAGCCCGCAACTGACGTGTGAAAAAAAATTTCGCCTCTGGGCCATCTTTGTCTACCCTGGATAATGTCCCTTGATGTCACGTGTGTCTCCCAACAGTCCTACCTAGGTCGAGTCTTTCAGTGAGCGCACCATAATAAGCACAAGTCTCACTGCGCCTAATTAGTTCTTTGGTTACTGTCTTGTTATCGTCCTTACAACCATACTGGCTATCGGGAGCGTCCCTAATTAGTTCTTTGGTTACTGTCTTGTTATCGTCCTTACAACCATACTGGCTATCGGGAGCGTCCCTAATAGGTACAGTGGAACCCCTCTCTAGCGACCTTGAAAATGTTGACAAAAATCGGTCCTTATGGAGGGGGGTCCTTACAGAGGGAGGGGGCGGGGCCACAAAGAAAGTCACCTCAGATTTTCTTAAAAAAAGAAAACAGAGAAGTTTGAGTTGCTGACGACCGTTTCCTCAAGCAAACTGCTTCGATTTCATGTTTGACATTGTCGATGGTGTCCACCAGTTCTGGTGCATGTTTCAATGCAAAAAGAGTTAGTTTCTGAGCAAGCATTTCTTTACAGCAGTCCCTGCAATGATGAAGGCCCTCCGAGAAAGAGAGTGAAAAATCGGCCACCGTTCTCAGCATCGCGTATCTGTGTGTACCTAACCTCTTTCATTGACAAGATACTCTTGTTTCCCTGCAGCCTTGACCAGTGAGTCGGTTACCTAATCTGTGAACCCTTCAGTTGTGTTGCTTTGTCAAAAGTTAGACACAGTCAACTAGTTTTGCTCTGAGTGAACAGTGCAGCTGGCCTCAATTAGCCGGTGACACCTCTCTGGCCACAGCACCAAACAGTACATGGCTGGGGGGAGAGAGAGAGAGAGAGGGGGGGGGGGGGTAGCTGGCTAAACTCAGTGGGGTGTCCGGTGTCACTGAAGTCAGCAGGAAGAGCATTGGAGAGAAATAGAGAGGTGTACTCTTCCAAACAATTTCCAAGGATCAGTTGTCAGGGCTTAGGGTAGTCAGTGAGGGAGAGTGAGAGCGGTTTGTGTACAGTCCGACTGAAGAGTGAAAAGTCACTGCCACAAGATCGGCATGCAGTCAATAAAGCCAGACAAGAAGAATGATTATGACATGCGGCTCTATCTGCTGGTTTTTTATTCAAACTGGTTTTCAACGCTTATTCTCACAAAGCATCTGCACACCTGCCTCTGCCTCTGTGCAGGCTGTGTTTGTGTGACTGCTTTCGTATGATGTCAGTGCATGGTGAGTGCGTTCACTGCCTTGTCACCACTTCCCCACCTTTTTCAGAATGTTTTCTTGGAGTTGGATAATTCTTTGAATTTGCGATTTTCCAACATCAAGACTTTTTGCAATCGCGATGGCAGTTTCTCCCTTTTTGTGTCTGTTCACAACATTCACTCGATTTTCGAGAGTTAAATATTTTCTTTTCTTTGTAGACGCCATGTCGATCTCCACTGCTCTTCTGTCCAAAGACTGTCTATTCTGACTGAATTGAACGGTGTGTGTTGGTCTCGTGAGTTTGTTTTCTCGATGATTGGTTTGTGATGTTTACTCAGCCCACCCAACCATCACACCTCTCAGCGGTTAATTAGTGCCTTTGCTTACGCAAGACGGTTATAACTGGTTATAACCGGTTTGTCAGTGATGCGTTACGCTGACTGAGTCTTGGCTTTATCTGACAAAGTCGTTACACAAGCTGTTAGGTCGGTCCTTAGACGTTAGAGCGGGGTGGTCGCTACACTGGTGACAACTATAATTTTTATAAGGAAACACATCGGTTAAAAAAAAGGTTGTGGCTATATCCACGGGTCCGTGTCTCTAGTCCCCAGCTAGGCTATATCCACGTCACTGACGTCATCGTCGCACGGGAAGCCTCGCGTTGGCACTCTTATCAAGCGCCATTTTGTTTTTACCACAACACAATCAACTCTTTTGACAGCCTGCAAACTAAACTGGAAGCCTTTACAGGAGTGCACTCATGTGCAACTTTCGTAAAGTTCGTCGAGATCGATAGCAGTCATCAGGAGTATCACACAAAATATAGATTCCTATTTTTCCATTAACGGCCATGTTGGCTCCGTAGCTCAGACGGTAGTGAATAGTCAAACAGTCCATGAGACCTCCAGTTCGAGCCTGGCCCCAGTCTTCTTTTTATTGTTGTTAAAATAAATTGTTAGACTTATTTTTCCCCCTCTTAACTTTCCTTTCTTTTACGTTGCTCTTCTCTTCTTTTCTCCAAAACATTTCGTTGATAAGAGCTGAGATAGCAATAAAAATGCACTCCTGCAATTTTCACCGGCAGGACGGCAGCTGGCTTTGTTTACATTGTATCACATAAACTCCCCTCTCCTACCATTCAAAGTGCTGCTGATCGAACTTTGGACCCTGTATTCCACTCATAGAGTCTAACTCGTTATTTAAAGAATAAAAGAGAGTTTTTACTTTTAAAATTTGACAGCTGAAGTCAGTGAACTGAAGTGCCCAACCGAAAGCAGCAAAATATAAGGCGAGAGTAGCGTCCCTTGAGTACGATGACGTCAGTGACGTGGATATAGCATCGAGTCTAGAGACACGGACCCGTGGATATAGCCACAGCCTAAAAAAAAAGGGTCTTTGTGGCGGGGTAGTCCTTAGAGAGGGGGTCGTTGTGAGGGGTTCCATTGAAGGTGTCATTTTTCTTGAAAGCAAGCCATTGTGAAAGGTTATTATACGTGCACTGTACCGCAGGGTGACTTAAGTTAGACTGAAACATCTCAACACGTTTCATTGAAATGCACAGAAGTTCCATGTCCTCCAGGCTACAAACCTCGCTGAAGTGCACAGAAGTTCCATGTCCTCCAGGCTACAAACCTCGCCGAAGTGCACAGAAGTTCCATGTCCTCCATGCTACAAACATCGCTGAAGTGCACAGAAGTTCCATGTCCTCCAGGCTACAAACCTCGCCGAAGTGCACAGAAGTTCCATGTCCTCCAGGCTACAAACCTCGCTGAAGTGCACAGAAGTTCCATGTCCTCCAGGCTACAAACCTCGCCGAAGTGCACAGAAGTTCCCTGTCCTCCAGGCTACAAACCTCGCTGAAGTGCACAGAAGTTCCATGTCCTCCAGGCTACAAACCTCGCCGAAGTGCACAGAAGTTCCATGTCCTCCAGGCTACAAACCTCGCTGAAGTGCACATAAGTTCCATGTCCTCCAGGCTACAAACCTCGCTGAACAGCTTGTGCTTTTTATAGAGGCAAGCATGGAAGACTTGGGTAAGACGGTTGGGAGACACAAACATGTCAATCATAGGGCAGCCGGCACGGTTGGCCTAGTGGTAAGGCGTCCGCCCCGTGATCGGGAGGTCGTGGGTTCGAACCCCGGCCGGGTAAAACTAAGACTTTAAAATTGGCAATCTAGTGGCTGCTCCGCCTGGCGTCTGGCATTATGGGGTCAGTGCTAGGACTGGTTAGTCCGGTGTCAGAATAACGTGACTGGGTGAGACATGAAGCCTGTGCTGCGACTTCTGTCTTGTGTGTGGCGCACGTTATATGATATGTCAAAGCAGCACCGCCCTGATATGGCCCTTCGTGGTCAGCTGGGCGTTAAACAAACAAAAAATAGGGCAGCATCCAGAGTAGCCAAAGATGGATCAGAGCTGCCTTGTGTCCCCTCTTTTGTTTAAAAGCCAATTCATTGGTTCTATTGTTACTCTTCAGCTTTAAGTCCTGTCGCATGTTACTTCCCCCCAGTCTACTCATCCAGATAGAACAAGAAATTCCTCCGATAGGAAAAACACCCCCGCCTCAGTTGGTGGCAGTGAGAATGGTTATTTCCCTTTGACCAACGGGGGTGTGCCTCTATAAGTCCTTGTATAATTTTAATCCACCAATAACTCCCTAACCGTGTGTTTGACTGGTCCCAATTTTTGTAAGGACCGTCTCAGGAATGTATAGAACCTGTTCACCAAGTTTGGTGACGATCGGTCTGTTCATTCTTGAGATCTACTTGCGAACACAAACAAACACACAAACAAACAAACACATCGAGTGAAACCTATACACACCCCTATACCGGGGGTGTAAATAGACATACAATGCAACGCGCGGGCACAGTACGCAGTACACGGGCGTGTAGCTGTTTCATTTCTTAAGCAGACCTAATAAACAAGCTATACAAGCTTTTCATTCGTTTAATTCTAAAATAGAGTTGACAAGATTTGCAAAGACCCGTCACTATACCCCGCTGAGTTTTACACTGAGCACAACAAGATAAGGATATTTTGTTTAGTGGTATAGCCCAGATGTTAAATAGCAGTGTTTTGGTCGGAAACATGTATGTATTTGAAGATGTGCCATTCTTTTGTGGATTCAGTGAGTTTCTTTTGAGTCTTAACCAACAGAGAATACCCATTATGTTTCAATCTACCGCGCAGTCAAGCTGATCAAACGTATGAAAGAGAGCGACCGCTAGTGGTGTACAACATGTGAAATATCGTTCAGTTAAGTCGCCGTTTTGACTATTCAAACTGAAACATGTCACCAAAAAACGCCACTTTCAGGAAAGGTGTGTTCAAGGACGTCTGACGTCAAATCCAATAATCCCATTTTGTGCAGAAGAAAGACATATCTTCCAAAACAGTACATACTTGTTTCTGACCAAAAATAACTGTTTAACATCTCAGTTATAGAGGAGACCGGGGCTAGTCCGCCCCCGGGGCACATCCGTCTTCGTCTGTTTATTCTTACGTTTGCCACATTTTAGTCTTTCACACCATGTGAGAGTGGTGTCCCTACTTCCCGCCATATCCTGCAGAAGTTCAGAGGTTGCGCGCCCATATATCGTGAGTACAGATCACAAAAAGTGTTTTTCTTCATTTGTGTAACATGAATGCATAGCAGTTGACTTAGGTTTTGATGCATTACCTCTGAGAACAAATACTTAGTTTGTTTGTTTATTTGTTTGTTTATTTGTTGCTTAACGTCCAGCCGACTACGCAGAGCCATATCAGGACGAAACAAATACTTAGTCTTGGTGTCAAGTGAAACAGCGTTAATTAAGGGAAGAGGTGGCACGAATTTTTTTACTAAAATCCTTCCAAAATGTGTTTTGGGTTTCCTGCAATATTAGGTACTTTGAACACCCTAGATTCATTGTGTCATGTTTATTTTGTCAATTGTATCGTATTTTTTGCAATAAAGTGATGAATTTCAAAGTGAGTGCACATGCATGAGTGATAAAAGTCAGAAAACTTGCTGAAAAATCGATGTTTTCAAGGGCTTGAAACAGCCACTTTTCTTCCAAGAAGACAAACTCGTTGCACTCGACACGATCCATCGGGAATTCCCGTTTGCTGGTGACGTCAACAATACCCCAAAATAGCCCGTTATTTTCGCTCAACTGTCAGAGCACAAGCATACTATCCGCGACAGGAATTCCCGGATTTGCAAGATTGACCGTCGATCTATGAGAGCTCTTCTCTGGTTGGTCATTGTAACTTACCATGGCTACTGGCGCATGCGCAACAAGCCTTATCCGCTGTAAACACAACATCGGTTTGTCGATCGTATTACACTACCGTCTATCAGTCGGCCAGCAATGTTCACTGCAAAATTCAACGATAGAAAGAGGTTTGTGGGGCAGGCATCGGGCAAGAGGAAGAAGCAGCTTGCATTAGCTCGAATAGCCGAACAAGAAAAGTCCACGGGCGATGAAAACGCGCCCCGCGAAGTTGGCGCAGCGGAGTGTGTCGTTTTGGATGGTGGAGGTGATGCACATTTTTCTCATCGACTTCAAGTCGAACCTCGGCCAGTGTTGTGCGATATACACGACAACCAGCAGGAAATAGAGGGTGCTTCAGCCTCTGCGAAGAAGCTAAGAAGATTCAGTGGTGCCGATGACTTGCAGAACGCACAAGTGCCAGCCGATGTGCCTGCTGAACCGAAACGTACATGGTGTATCGTTGAGTGTGGTCAGCTCAACTCGCTATTATCGGATGTGAAGTGCCCGGAATGCGAAGCAGGACATTTAACGATACGCGTTGGAGAATCCATGGGCTTGTCCCAAGAGTTAGCACTTTGCTGTGACAGCTGCCAGTACAGACGGTCAGAATTTTCTTCACCTAGAGAGAGCAACCGCAACCACATGAAGAATGTTCCCTTTGACGTGAACAAACAGATTGTCCTATACTCGCATGAGATTGGCAGTGGGTACTCAAGTGTGGAAAAGCTGTGCACAGTGTTTGGCATGCCCGTGATGAACAAAAGCTCATATCAAAGAATTGATAAAAAGGTCAATGCCAGCATCTTGGCCGTAACAAATGTCACACTGGTGGAAACTGTTGAGCATGTAAATGTTGCATACAGGCAGACCTTTCCTCAAGGTAGAGCAGATGTCCAGTTTGACGAAGAGGATGAAGACGCTGCCTGGGAAGAAGATGACGGTATTCTTTGGGTAGATGTTGCCTTTGATGGCACCTGGCATAAAAGGGGTTTTTCATCACATTATGGTGTAGGAGTGGTGGTTGACGTTCTTACTGGGTTGGTTCTCGACTTCTCTGTAAAATCCACCTACTGCCACACATGTGCCATGAATAAGGAGAAGTTGGAGGAGATGACCCCTGCCCAACAACTGCGATGGGAGCAGCAACACCGGGCTGAGTGCAGCATCAACCACCAGGGATCTGCAAAGTCTATGGAGAGGGATGCAGCGTTGGAGTTATGGGGAAGGTAAGCATATAATCTGTATACCCCCACCATAGCCTATCTTTTAATTTTTGAAGTTCAGAACAGAGAGAGAGAGAGAGAGAGAGAGAGAGAGAGAGAGAGAGAGAGAGAGAGAGAGAGAGAGAGAGAGAGAGAGAGAGAGAGAGAGTGCACGAAGATTCGATTATGAATTAGTAATAATAACAAAGTTCATTTATAGCCTTTTATAACAAAACAAGAACAAAACAATACTACTCTACTGTGAAAATATTTTGTAACACAACACCCCCCCCCCCCCCCCTTTATAACTTTATAAGCAAATCCTGAACTCATAAATTGTGTTCTGCAAGTAGAGGTGCACAATTTGCTTGCCTACACAATGGGTTTTCTGATTTTTACTGTGCTGCAGGTCTGTTGAGCGTCACAACCTCAGGTACAGAACTATGCTGTCGGACGGAGATTCTACGGCTTTCAATGCTGTGGCTGCAGCTCAGCCCTACGGTCCCACACGTCCCATCACCAAGCTGGAATGTACCAACCACCTCCCCAAGAGAATGGGCACAGCTCTCCGCAAGGCAGCAAAGGATGAAAGGCTTGGTGGAAGAGGGGAGGGGCGACTAACCAAGGAAAAGTGCCAACGCTTGCAAAACTACTTCCGTAGCGCGATCCTCAACAACCTTGAAGATCAGCGAGCCATGGAGCAGGCGATCTGGGCCACTTTCTTCCATGTAACTTCAACGGACGAGGACCCTCACCATGACAGATGTCCAGCTGGGCCAGCCTCATGGTGCTTTTTTCAAAGAGCCAGGGCAGAAGAGCAACCACCACCTCCACACGCAGAGCACAACGGCACCGCCTTGTCCAGGGAAGTCTCGCATGCTGTTCTGCCCATCTACAGAAGAATGACCAATCCCATTCTTCTCAAGCGCGTGGCCCATGGCAAAACCCAGAACAGTAACGAGTCTCTGCACAATGTCATGTGGGGACACTGCCCCAAAGAAATCTTTGTTGGGAAAGGCCGGGTGGAAGCAGCCACCGCTGAGGCTGTTGCGAAGTTCAACAGAGGCAACTTTGCACTGGCACAGGTCATGGACCACATGAGCTTGCCAATAACTGATCTCATGGAGGCTGCTTTGGCCAAGAAAGACAAGGTTAGGATTCAGAAAGCAGAGAAAGCAACAGCTGTGGCCGCTGTGGCAGCACGTAGGGCAAGATGTGCGGGTCGTCAACGCCAGCTGGAGCAGCAAGAAGACCAGGAGGGGGAGGTGTACGGAGCTGGACTGATGGGAGACGGGGGAGAATAAGTAACTGAACCATTTCAAGAAGTCTGTGAACAATACAGGAGCACTCATATCATCTTTATTTGGCCATCTGTCTTCATCTTTTTTACAGAAACATTTCACAAACTTTCAATCACCATTTTCTCAGAATATGATTTTCAAGGACGGTAACCACGCGACGAAGGTCTTCACTTCTCATCTACTTGTGGTAGACTACCAATTTTTTCACCCCAATCATTGTAAATGAATTCGCCCCGTAGTTACAGGAGCGCTTTTTCAAAAAAATTTGTTTTTTGTTTTTTATGAATTAGAATAAAAGCCTGACATAGCATTTTCATGCGAAAATATAATGTCGGCCAATTTTTTTTTTTTTATGGAAACTAAGGCTGATACTCACAAAAATGCTCTGTAACTACTGAGAAACGCTACTTGTGAGTTCATAACAACAAATATGAGGTTGTTAGCTTGAGAAATTTCTAAAATATCACGCTAGAGCTGAATAGGCCGTTTCATGTTTTTTTGTCAAAAATCGAGCGTTTTTACCCATAAAAAGACCCTCAGGCAATTTTTTTGCACAAATGAGTCTTTTTATGTGTTTTTGCTTGATAATACGTACAAATATTGCAAGAAAAAGTGCAAACATCCAGTAGAAATTTTTCGTGCCACCTCTCCCCTTAAGGTCGAGTTCTGACGAAAGTTTTGCTTCTTCCTTCCCATGTTGTGCTCGCTATCTGGCACTAGAGTTGCCTGCCCGTGCGGGGGCAAGTCCGCCTATTTGTCATGGGGCAAGTTCGCCATGAAGAATGTGCAGGTGTGGGAAACAGTCCAGTTTACATCTGCCATAACTGTGACTCTGATGGTGACTCCATCTATTCTCGATGGTAAAGATTGCAGATTCATGTCTAAAAAACACTGACGCCGATTTGTGTTACATTCTTTCGACATTCTTTTGTATTTTGTCATTGGCATTTTTGAACCTAAATATTGAAGGGAATTAAGTAGAGGTTACATGCCGAGTCTCAGTGATTATCAAAAATAATGGTCGAAGTTAGCGGATCATGAAAAATGCGAGCTTCAGCGAGCTTTTTCATGACCGCGAACTGAGACCATTATTTTTGATAATCACTGAGACGAGGTATGTAACCTCTTTATCCCTCCTTTCTTCAATTATTCAAAGAAAATAGGAGTTTTTGTGCGAAAGTTTGATCAAATCATATTCACCCAACCAGTCTACCTGCGCAGGCGATCGATTAATGCGCGGTTGTATAGTTCCGTGCAAATCATTCAAATTTGTTCACACTTCTTGTCAGTTTCCATGTTTTGAACTAAAATCAAGTACACAGTTATGTTGTCATTCTGCTGTGGCGGTAAAGGCAGATAGTGTGTGTTCTGTTCATGTTTTGGTATCGCTCAGGAAATGTTCTTTCCTCGAATGTGACTAGCAGACGAAGTTTTACACCCATGTTCCAACGCTAAAAACTGTATGAAGTTTAGTTTTCTGGGGCAAAATAGTGTATGAAACCGCTGCATGTTCTTCAAGTTGATTAAATGTTTGTAATTGATTGCGTGTGATCTGTTTATAAAATGAAATATTGTTGAAAACTGACCGTCGGATTGCAGTCTTGTAGATGCAGCCGAAATCTGGAAGGGGAACTACTCGTGTCGCTAGACAAAGTATGAGAGTTATTTCCTTGGAATCTTGCTAGCGATAAACGATTGTGCACGGCAGATCTGAGTTCAGAAAACAACCAAACTCATGGATTTTATATTGAGATTCATGTGTTTAAGCCTGTAGTTGCTGGTTTAAATGCGGTACGGTTGTATTGTTTGCTCCAGAAATGTATATTTTGTACATTAGAGTGTTCTGAACTTTTGAGTCGCAAAAAGTAGATCCACAATGTGTACAGTCTCTACTCATGAGCTATCGAGGATTCAGGCCCGTTGTTGGGTAAGTGATCTTGGTTGTTGGGTAAGTTACCGAAAAATAACTAGCCCTACAAGTTTACAGAGAGAAAGAAGCAGAGGGGGGGATAAAAAAAAAAAGCTTTCCCACTGATCGGGTGCTTGTTTGACTGACTGTGTGTGCGTGCGTGCGTGTGTGTATAAAGCTTGCCCACTACTAGTCTTGTACCTACTATGGGATGAGAGCGGCGGACTTGCCCCACCCTGTAGGCGGACTTACCCCGACTTGGGGCAAGTTCGCCTACGTTAGGGTAGGTCTACTTAAAGCAGTATGTACAACAAATGTTCATGCGCACATAAAAACTGTCTGCACATTGATATCAGCTACACATTTGTCTTGATGTAAAATAAAAAAATCAGTTTTCTAGTTCATCAAACTCGCCAGTTATGCTACCAAAAGCATAAAAGTAGGCGGACTAGCCCCGGTCTCCTCTACCACTGAAAAATTATGTTTCACTTTTTGTGTTCAGTGAATCTAAACAAAAGGTGGTCACACGACTTCTGGTTGATTGTCAATCAATTCCTTTGTTAAGTTGCTGACTGTTTGTATTTTGATGAGGAAGGTTTAACTTGTATGCTCTGACTTGCTGTTTGAGTTCCTGCCCCCTTCCTTCAGAAAACACCTTCCTTTCATGTGTATTTCTTAAGGAACACAATGTGTACGAGATCTATCTATATATTACCCGCTATTACGAGCTAGTCGTGTGACAGAGAGTTTTCTTGCACACGAGACTGTAGATGTTTCACGACGGCTTTAGCCGGAGTGAAACAGCAGCAGTCGAGTGTGCAAGAAAACTCTCTGTCACACGACTAGCTCGTAATGGCGATTATGTCTCACAGCATAGACATAGAAAGATATAAATGAGTTTTTGGGGACGAAATAACAGGCACAAAACCAGACTGACAACACAATTGCCTTTTCACACATACCGTACACACGCATGCACGCAGAAAATAGATCCAATGCGTTTTGAGTTTTTTTCTGGTTGAATGTATTCAACTAAGTAACAACCAACGTTTCTGAACCTTTTAATGATTAAATACACTTTTTGTTTAACCAAACAGCGAAAACGAACGAAATCTAAACACACAAACACACGCGCGCACTAACACAGGTTGAATTCAAGGCGCGAACGAACACAGAGAATGTTTGCAGGTCACGTCGTGGGAAAGTCCACCTAAATAGTTTCGCAGGGGAACTGGTTGTGATTGGATCGTTCATTTTTTCACAGTGATGTTAATGTTGTTGATGGTGCAGTTTTGGAAGACTATTTTTCTCATCTGGGGCACACTTTCGTCTCTTGGTTCGTGTATCTCATCAAAGAAACAGTCGAGTGTTTCGTAATCCGAACCTGCCATCACCGTCGGTGCACCTTGGACCTGCCTGACTGTCTGCGTGCGTGTCAGGGAAGAAGATGAGGCCTCAATTGCCAAAGCATCACCCATCTGTAGCTTCTGGGCATCTGATGTACGTTGGTATGTGGTGAGCGCGCTGACGCTTCGATGACCGGTCACAGCCATGATTTCTGCAGGCGTGAAGCTGGATTGATGCAGGACAGTGGCACTTGTGGCCCGGATCGAGTGATTTGTGTAAACTTGACTCAGACCGCAGGATTTGCTCAGACGGGGGAGGAACTGGGACATTGAGTTTACACCGATTGGTTTCTTCGCATACCAAACCGGCGAATCTGTAGAAAAAGTGTCCAGAGGATACACCCAAAGACGGTCGCAGTCGGGGTTGAGGTGGCTGATATACTGCCTGAAAGACTCCACGGGGCACGAATCTGTCAGAGTCGCTGGCATGAATCCGGTGACGAATGCCGTGTCGTGTTGGTGATTTTTGGTAAGTTCGTCGGAGTTTTTGCACACATACTCTCTGTTTGTTGTTGCGTCTGTTTTGATTCGGAACGTGGTTTTGGTCATGGAATGCATGTTTTCTGCACCCCTTCTTGAAAAGTAATACCGCACGTCGAACTGTACCTTGTTCGCTAGCCCCGTTGGTGTCGCCGTGTTCATGTACATGCTGTGGTACAGCTTTTGCCTGTCGGCTTCGGCCATGGGTTCGTAGTGGGTGATGTTCCCTTTGCCTTGTTGCTTGAGTTCTTTGACAGCCGCCTTGAACATTTCGTTAGCGACGGAAAAATCAGAATCCCGAACAATATCGAAGTCGTTGTTGTGCGGTGGCGACTTCAGGTGGCGATTCAGACCGTACCGGATCCCTTCCAGTGTTTTTCGTTTATACAAGTCGCCACTTTCAGATCTAGCTTCCATATAGAAAGAGCCAAGAGTACTGTTCAGTTCATTTTTCGACATTGCTTCAAAATCCTCACCTTTTCCCTTTTCTTTCAGATAATGGCGAAAGATCCGCACGGAACTGTCTGTGCACCTTTTTGTTGTCACTGGTGTTAGGTTCGATCTTTTCTTGGCAATTTCGTCCTCTGTGTAGGTAGCAAAGCGTTTCGCCATTTTCGGTTTTCGTTGCAGACGACGATAGTCGAAAGTAGTACCTATTGTTTTGTTTTGACCTTTTGTATTCAGGGTTCTTAATTGAAGCTTGAAAGGGAGCTTGTCGTGTAAATAGAAAGTTGACGACGCTTTTGAAAAAAGAAATTGAATGAAAAAGAAAATGTGGCTTTCATACATACAGGGGAACGGAGTTGGTGTTATTCTTTTTACGTCAAACACGAATTACACAGATAAAACGTGGTTCACTGACCAAGGCCAGTTTGCACACTATTCAGAATGCACATCAAAATGTAACAATACTTTGATACCCATTTTTCTACGTTTGTGATTACATGAAATGAATACCGAAAACATAAATGCTTAAGGTAGTGACTAAATGTATGTAAAGGTAGAATTTTCCAGAAATAAATACATAATCGAAGCAATTGATTTCAGTATCAAAGCGTGTAACATACAATCTTGCACACGTTTGGTTTAGTAGTGGCAAAGAAGGAATGCGTGTGACATAATGTAATGTCACACGCATTCCTTCTTTGCCACTACTAAAGCAAACGTGTGCAAGATTGTATGTTACACGCTTTGATGCCGAAATCAATTATTTTGATTATGCATTTATTTCTGAAATTGTTCACCTTTACATACATTCAGTCACTACCTTAAACACTTATGTTTTCAGTATTCATTTCAAGTGATCACGAACGTAGAAAAATGGGTATCAAAGCGTTGTTACATTTTGTTGTGCATTCTGAATAGTGTGCCAACAGGCCTTGGTCAGTCAATCACGTTTTATCTGTGTACTAAGTGTTTGACGGTAAAAGAATAACACCAACCCCGTTCTCCTGTATATAACTGAAAGCCACATTTTCTTCTTTATTCAATTTCTGTTTTGAAAAGCTTCGTCAACTTTCCACTTACACGACACGGTCCTTTTACCAAGCTTCAATGAAGAACCCTGAATACGAAAGGTCAAAACAAAACACTAGGTACTACTTTCACTATCGTCGTCTGCAACGAAAACCGAAAATGGTGAAACGCGTTGCTACGTACACAGAGGACGAAATTGCAAAGAAAAGATCGAACCTTACACCTGTGACTAGGAAAAGTTGCATAGACAGTTCCGTGCGGATCTTACCACCGTATCAACGTACATCCGATGCTCAGAACCTACAGATGGGTGACGCTTTGGCGATTGAGGCTTCGTCTTCAGCTCTAAACACGCACGCAGACAGCCAGGCAGGTCTAATCTGCACCAGCGGTGATGGAAGGTTTGGATTTAGAAACACTCGAATGTTACTTCGACAAGATAAACGAACCGAAAGACGAAAGTGTGCCCCAAATTCGGAAAATATTCTTTCAAAACTGCACTGTAAACAACATCAACATCACTGTGAGAAAAAGAACAATCCAAACACAACCAATTCCCCTGTGGAACATTTCGGGTGGACTTTCCCACGACCTGACCTACAAAAATTCTCCGTGTTCGTTCGCGCTTTGCATTCAATCTGTGTTAGTGCGCGCGTGTGTTTGTGTGTTTAGCTTTCGTTGGTTTGTGCTGTTTGGTTCAAGAAAAGTTTATTTTTTTCATTGAAAGATTCAGAAACGTTGGTTGATACTTTGTTAAATGCATTCAACCAGAAAAAGACACGAAACGAATTGGATCTATCTTCTGCGCGCATGCGTGTGTACGGTATGTGTGAAAAGGCAATTGTGTTGTCAGTCTGGTTTTGTGCCTGTTATTTCGTCCCCAAAAACTCATTTATATCTTTCTATGCCTATGCTGTGAGACATAATCGCCATTACGAGCTAGTCGTGTGACAGAGAGTTTTCTTGCACACTCGACTGCTGCTGTTTCACTCCGGCTAAAGCCGTCGTGAAACATCTACAGTCTCGTGTGCAAGAAAACTCTCTGTCACACGACTAGCTCGTAATAGCGGGTAATATACAACCCAGCATGGAAAACTGGGTGCATACGTTAACTGCAGATCTTTCAGATGAGCGTGTACTATTAAAGCCGAATGCAGGAGTAGATGTGTCATTTACTCCACAACCGTGACCATTTTCAGCAAACAGATTGACATAGTAATCTTCTCTGAGTCGCCGCTCTACACGCACACACACAGACACACATACACCACGACCCTCATCTCGATTTGCCAATCTACGTTAAAACATTTAGTCACAACTTGACTAAATGTAAAAAAGGAGAATAAGAAAGAAATGGGAAAAGAGAAAGTTAGTAGCTGCACGCCCTCGGTCCGTTTACATCAGACAACATGAAACGGAGCAAACCTCGTGTGCCTGTATAGTTAGTTGTGAATTAAGCTTGATTTATTTCCGGTTAATTTGAAATGCTGTGTCTCATTATTACATATCTTTTGTGTCGTGTTTATTGCAATTTTTGGCTCACGTAAGTGTAGCCTATGCGATGATAAACTTTGTCTGTCTGTGCGTGCGTGCGTGCGTGTGTGTGTGTGTGTGTGTGTGTGTGATAGAAACTTTAACATTTCCGAGTCTATGGATTACGTCAGTCTCGGTCAAAAGTGTTTGACGTGTGTGATAGAAACTATTTGAAGACGTCACATTATGACGTAAGAGGGTTAGACGTCACGCAAAGGAATTACTGAACGTCTCGGTCATTGTTATTGTGAGCGGGCCGAGACTACTTGGCAGATCGCTTTCTTGCACAGTTTCACCTATGCTTACTGTGTGTGTGTGTGTGTGTGTGTGTGTGTGTGTGTGTGTGTGTGTGTGTGTGTGTGTGTGTGTGTGTATGTGTGACGGAGTGATTGAGTTTGTGTTACTGTTTGTCGATTTCTTACGTGAGCCTTGAAGGCTTCGCCTCTTGTTTCTTTAGAATTCATGTAACCCTAGGTTTAAAAAATAATAAATATTGACTTGACTTGTACAAGAACGACACTCACCTTTCAGTAGCACAGCTGTGTTACCCCATGATGTCGGGCTACTCTCTGCTGTGTGACATTCCCACGTTTCGTCAAGTCTTGCTACACTGTCCTCGTGACCTCAGGGTAGATTTATTGTTGAAGTCCATTCCCAGATTGCCGTTTTGTTACTTCTATTTTCTTCTCCATTATGTGCGTTGTCTGTGTTGACACCACACCTGAAGCAGGGTGTACGGCCAATACGCGATTACGTCATCTGCAATAGTCGGGTCAATCACACTGTCATACATGACATTTATGGGTTTTATGTATGAACATGTATGTAATATGAGTACTTAATTAATGATGAAAGGATGCTGTTATTAGTATGCATTAATTGACAGAAGAAGACTCGTATCGTGAAAAAAACATTATTATTGATTCACATGCCTGTTGGACCATGATTATGGGGCCTGTACCGTTACCTGCAGAGCTGAGTCTCCACGCACTCACGTGCAACAGGTGGAAAACCTGAATGTTCAAATGTATAGGGTGAGCTGCGACTGTGTCGCCAGTTAAACAAGTTGTTACAGCACTTGCCAAACGAACATCTCGGTAGGCTCTGTCGCTCCAATGCGCAGGCAAACTATTGTTCAAGAATGGTTTAGCATAGCAGTATTTATTTTATTATGATGGTGAGTAAGCACTGTAATAGTGTTCATTTATGTAATATGTATTCATTGTATTGGTTGTTATTGTGGATACTTTAAAGGGTTGTATAACTTGAAGATAATTAGTTCGGACGAGTGTGTGTGGTTGAATGTGAAGTATAATTACGACCCAGGGTAAATGATGAGTGAATTACTACGTGTACCACATAAATATTTAGAATATTAATTGACTCCCTTATTCCCTAAAGGAGCCTGTCTATCCGGAGCGGATGCTGGCGGAAGACGAGAACTATCTTCGCGAGAGCTTCGTTCAGGAAAGCAGACGCAGGACCCGAAACAGAAGGAGCGGAGGATTCCTGACTATCTTTGATGCGACGCCATTTTCGCGAGAGCTCAGGAAGCAGACGCAAGGAAACGGAAAAGACTATGAACGGAGGATATCTTCGAGTCTACACTTATGAGCAACTCAACAGACGTCTGCGGCTATGGTGGTAATTTTACTCATCTAGTGCCCTGGGTCGTTATGTTGAAGGATGATTGAAGAATTGCTGTGAGTGTATGTGTATTTGTATGTTATGTTCTGTGAATCATATAAACAGTTAAGCTATATTTTGTTCTCGTATTGTTTGGAATGAAGTGTGGGAGAAAGACGAACGCGTATGAAAGAAAGAATATTAACTTCTGACTGTCTATTACTATTTTGAGTATTTCATTCCTGACACACACATCACAAACACCTGCGACTGTGTCAATGTGCACTCACGGGGGAGAGAACATAGGGGGGGGGGGGGGGGGGTGGGGTGATTGAGGAGACAACAGTCAAACGGAGCGCGACCACGTTCTAGAGAGTACGTGGGACTGTATTGCTGCGCGCTGTGATGTCACAGCTTTGCCTGACCCACTTTTTAGATAATCTTTCCTGCTTAAAAAGGGGAATTCCCTTAAAAGTAATAACGCTGCCGGATTTTAGCACAGGCGTGCGTCGTTTTGTTCAATCACGTGTGATACGTTGCATTCTGCAGTGATTGGATCCGTTACAAAAACCTACAACACAGATACAAACAGATCAAACTCAAATGTACTCAAGGAAGCTAGTTCCCGCAGAAAAAAACCCACCTGAAACGGAGCGCGTTTTACATGCCATAAGCAAAATCAATTAACTTGCATTCGAAAACAATCATGTATGTTTTTAATACTTATCTTGTCTGACAATGTCTCTATGGCATGCTGAACAGTGTAGGTGTTTATTCTCTGGGAAGCCATTGAGTTAACTGAAGAAAACCGATCGCGGATAACATTTAATTCAAGTAGCAAAGTTACCGAGTATGTTCGGGCTAATCACTACAGGTGTTTCAAAACTGCAAAACTTTCTTGTGTCCAATTTGCCAGAAAACTGTCTGAATAAACTCCTCATAACAATACCCGCTATTACGAGCTAGTCGTGTGACAGAGAGTTTTCTTGCACACGAGACTGTAGATGTTTCACGACGGCTTTCGCCGGAGTGAAACAGCAGCAGTCGAGTGTGCAAGAAAACTGTCACACGCGTACGACTAGCTCGTAATGGCGATTATGTCTCACAGCTTCAACAGAGGAGAGAACAAACACGTTTTGCGTACTCACGCTTGATAAACCTAAACACAGGAGCAGCCATTGTGGAGAGATCTACTTTTTGACGAAAGTGACCGAACAACTATAAATGACGTCTCGGTATATGTGAATGACGTCACAGTCATCGTCACAGTCTGTATCTTTTGAAGCATCGCAATCTTCATGACGTCTTTCTGTGTCTGCATCCGCGAAATGTTTGTTCTTTGCGGGATCTTTGTCATCTATGTTCAGAACTCTGTCCTAATAGTGTCAGACTAACAGGCCTCCTGAGCGAGCCACTTTCCAAGGGCAGCTAAATTCGCGTATGGAAACAGTACTGTCGTCTGGGATGCCGTTTTCAGTATTCTCAGCGTTGAAGAATTTGTAAAGAGAAGAAACGATAACAGCAGGAGAAATAAAAGTCGTGTGTGCATTTTGGGGTTTTTGGAGGGACGATTTCGAGTTTGAATCCGTTCTTGCACATGCTCCAAAGCGTGTAACATACAATCTTGCACACGTTTGCTTTAGTAGCACTGGCAAAGAAGGAAAGCGTGTGACATACAGAGATATGTTATGAAACTTGAAGGCTTCAGTTTATGCAACTGGGATCCTATATTCGCGTGCTTCACAGATACCAGCTCGACCCGCCTTGGTCTTCGGGTTTCGACTTGCAAAGCCTTACTACGCTCGTAGACTCGACGATGACGGATTTTGTGTGTGGTTTTGATGGTGTTCCGTTTTGATCTCTTAATTTCAGGCCAGACAAATTGACTAAATTTTTTATATCTAGTCAAGTTTTGACTAAACATTTTAACATCGAGGGGGAATCGAAACGAGGGTCGTGGTGTATGTGCGTGTGTGTGTGTGTGCGTGTGTGTGTGCGTGTGTGTGTGTGTGTAGAGCGATTCAGACTAAACTACTGGACCGATCTTTATGAAATTTGACATGAGAGTTCCTGGGTATGAAATCCCCGAAAGTTGTTTTCATTTTTTTGATAAATGTCTTTGATGACGTCATATCCGGCTTTTCGTGAAAGTTGAGGCGGTACTGTCACGCCCTCATTTTTCAACCAAATTGGTTGAAATTTTGGTCAAGTAATCTTCGACGAAGCCCGGACTTCGGTATTGCATTTCAGCTTGGTGGCTTAAAAATGTATTAATGACTTTGGTCATTAAAAATCTGAAAATTGTAAAAAAAAATAAAAATTTATAAAACGATCCAAATTTACGTTTATCTTATTCTCCATCATTTGCTGATTCCAAAAACATATAAATATGTTATATTCGGATTAAAAACAAGCTCTGAAAATTAAATATATAAAAATTATTATCAAAATTTTTTTTCGAAATCAATTTAAAAACACTTTCATCTTATTCCTTGTCGGTTCCTGATTCCAAAAATATATAGATATGATATGTTTGGATTAAAAACACGCTCAGAAAATTAAAACGAAGAGAGGTACAGAAAAGCGTGCTATCCTTCTCAGCGCAACGAATACCCCGCTCTTCTTGTCAATTCCACGGGCACTGCCTTTGCCACGGGCGGTGGAGTGACGATGCTACGAGTATACGGTCTTGCTGCGTTGCGTTGCGTTCAGTTTCATTCTGTGAGTTCGACAGCTACTTGACTAAATATTGTATTTTCGCCTTACGCGACTTGTTTAATATCGCTTTACGCAACTTGTTCAAAATTGTTCGGTTCGCCCAGAAACAGCACAGTGCAAAACAGACACGTTGAAGCGCCTGGCTGATGGTAGTTTCACAAATGTTGAGATAAAATGGTGCTGTTGGTCTTGAGTAATGTTGATGGGTTTACGTTTAACTGCAGTGCTACAGATATATCAGTGGTGTTAAAGGTTACAGTGGGATCAAGTTCGTGTCAATTTGTAGAACACTGTCATTAATTTTCTTGGGCGTTTATGAAGCTAAAGGAGCAGATAACTGGTTTCTGGTTCATAGTACCAGCATCTTTTTTAACTTGACAAATTGAAACCTGTCATCGAATGTCTCCAGTTATATCTGATTGCAAACACACACAGACAATCACCAAATAAAGTAAACTAAACTAAACTAGACCCGTCAGGGTGAACTGAAGTACACCGTCTCACCTTGAGTAGTGTAAACACGGTCTCTGTCCGTCCTCTTCCTCTCAGGCGCCATGTTTGTTGCAGACGTGTCTGCAGTCGCCATGTTTGTTGTTTCTATAATGTCAGTACTTTCTACGGTGGACGATCAGCAAAACGCGCTAATGGCATAGTGTCAACGGCAAAGTATACACACCAAACCCGATGGGAAAGAAATAAGGAAATGTCACTCATATGACAGCTCAACTACGCGGAACAATTAACAGTCCTTACTAGTTTGGTTGTGACAAGTTATAAATAGAAACACGCGACCAGCCAGGGCTCAGCTACAGGAGCTTGGGTCTATACGGCTTGTGATCAGTGAACATGGGAGTTTCGTAGTTACCAGCTATATTTACTGACTGTAACTAAAGGTTGCTTCATTGAGTCCATGTTTTCCCCTGTTAGTATTAAGAAAATTATATATATTGACTGTTATTAAACGTTGCTTCATATAGGTCCATGTTTTACCCTAATACTATTAAGAAACTATAGTTACTGACTGCAATTAAAGGTTGCTTCGTTAAAGTCCATGTTTTACCCTAATACTATTAAGAAACTATGGTTACTGACTGTAATTAAACGTTGCTTCATGTAGGTCCATGTTTTCCCTGTTAGTATTAATAAGAAACTATAGTTACTGACTGCAATTAAAGGTTGCTTCATTGAGTCCATGTTTTACCTTGTTAGTATTAAGAAACTATAGTTACTGACTGCAATTAAAGGTTGCTTTGTTAAAGTCCATGTTTTACCCTGTTAGTATTAAGAAACTATAGTTACTGACTGCAATTAAAGGTTGCTTCATTGAGTCCATGTTTTACCCTAATACTATTAAGAAACTATAGTTACTGACTGCAATTAAAGGTTGCTTCATGTATGTCCATGTTTTCCCTGTTAGTATTAAGAAACTATAGTTACTGACTGCAATTAAAGGTTGCTTCATTAAAGTCCATGTTTTACCCTTATACTATTAAGAAACTATAGTTACTGACTGCAATTAAAGGTTGCTTCATTAAAGTCCATGTTTTACCCTAATACTATTAAGAAACTATAGTTACTGACTGCAATTAAAGGTTGCTTCATTAAAGTCCATGTTTTACCCTAATACTATTAAGAAACTATGTTTACTGACTGAAATTACAGGTGTATGTTTTCCCCTGTTAGTATTTAGACACAATATTTACAGACTGTAAATAATATTTCCCCAAGTCAGTAGCCTACGTGACGGTGCGTTACGGCAGCTGTATTGTGTGTCGGCTGATCGATCTGTGTGTTTAGGCTAACATTGTGTGTGGGTGGGTGAGTGTGTAGGTTGGTTAATTGAGTGTTAGTAATTTGGTAAACCAGGCTAGTTTTGAATACCTTTTCCTGTTAACCTTAGAAAATAGATTTAAAACAATTTCTATGCTAATTATTTTATGTGTGTGTGGTTTTTTTTCAAAATGGATGTAGCTATTTGCCTAGCCTACTTGTTGAGTGAATGTCAATGAAACTCAATGTTTAATCTTCTTGGTTGCTAGGTGTTTGCTTCGTTTCTACCGCCTCACATTCTTCAGAGTTCTGTTCAAAATTGGCAGAATGTACCTCGAAATTTAACACTCTCATCAATGTACGCTTAAAAAGAAGGAAGGTTTATAATTCAATATCCTGTTGTAGATTTCAATTCTTCAGGGATTTTGCTCCCTATGGGTTGATGTTGTGTCGTATCGCCAATTATGTTCCTGGTCCGAAGTCCGTGTAACTTAAGAGCCATTGTTCTAAACATCGCCGATCACAGCCTACAGAGAGTTTTAAAGCGTCTGAAGCAAAATCAGGACACACTGTGGGGAACACAGTATCTTTACGTCAGTCACAAATAACTTTGTTTTTTGTTTTGCTTTAAGATATATGACATACTTAAGCGTATATATGTATAATTGTGCGTGCACAACGATTCCCAAAATACTACTCAAACGGATGTTTAGGAAACTTAACAAATGAATTCGGGAAGACAGGGCCAACACTGATCGCATGTAACAAAGACAGTCCTAGTTGCCTCATTATAGTAATACTAACATTAGACTGTACCTTTTAACAACGGGGATAGAAAACGATTCAGAACTGCAGGTTGAAGGCTGCTTGCTTTGAGAACATGGTCTTGAAACCTTGGAATGTGGGGCGTTAGTGTGTGTGTGTAAGTGCGGATATATGTGTGTGTGTGTGTAAGTGCGGATATGTGTGTGTGTGTGTGTTTGTGGATATATATATATGTGTGTGTGTGTGCGTGTGCGTGTGTGTGCGTGTGTGTGTGTGTGTGTGTGTGTGCGTGTGTGTGTGTGTGTGTGTGTGTATATATATATATATATGTGTGTGAGAGATAAGAGAATGTTTTAACAAAGAAACGATGACACAGTCAACAGACTAGAGACATGAGAGAGACAGGAACATTTCTGGAAATGTAAATTTTAAAAAGTTTTTTTTGCGCCTGTTTTTTTACTGAACTTGGCTGAGCGGGCGAGAGGGGTGCCGCTTACATTGGAGTTTGGATGCAGATTACATGGTTCTTTCTACTAACATCCAGAACATGTTTTGTTTCAGCAGTTCTTATTTGTTGTCAATTTTAACAGGGGCACCTTGATTTTACGAGTTTGGTTGGGGGGGGGGGGGGGGGGGGTCTGTGTTGTAGATAGACATTGTGCAGTAAAGACACTACCTCATGTTTACTCAATCTGTTTTCTGAATAAGATATGTCAATCAATGGCATTTTGAGTCATATAAGTGTTTTTACAATAAACCTCCTAATCAGAAAGATCTGCGTCAAACGCATCTGCCGAGTGTTTAAAAACGGGTAGTGTATAATTTGGAAACGGTCTATGTGTCTGCATGTTAATTTTCTTCTTTTTTTCTTTTTCTTGTTTTTTCTTTATTCTAAGATGCATCTAGCATAGTCCTTTGTGGCTGTTGCTGTTGTAATGTTTGTATGTACTCAAAATAAGTAAAAGCATGTTACAATTTTGTAAAACAAGTTTCAATCTGTCAGTTATGAGTTCAGGTAATGACATACTTGTTATATCAGCAGTCCGCAAGGATGGATCATCATTCTGTCTTTTTATTTTGTTCCAAAATTTGTCTTGTTCTTATTGTTTTCGTGTTCGTTGTGTTCTTCTCCTTTTTGAAGTTTCATACTTTATGTACAAAGGTCTCACGTTGTCGTATACTCGTCATGAGTAATTATCAATAAGAAAACAGAATTCAGAGTACCATGTAACATTATAAAGAGACAGTCGATATGGTTTAGTCAATTCTAGTTTTTAAGTCAATTACAGTCGTATAGTACGTTCCAGTACACAAGGTAGAGGTTATGAATCACACACACACACAACACACACTCACACACACACACACACACACACACACACACACACGCACACACACACATACAAACACACACACACACACACACACACACACACACACATGCAGGTAACAAATAAAACACACCACATCAGAATATTTTGTCACATGAATGTATTTATTATTGTTTAAAATGTATTATTTCCCAGCACTGTAGGTTGAACTCACAGCAATTATATTAGATTTGCCACAGCAACGTCCTTTGGATTGTTAATGGTGGATGCTTCCCATGCGTTTCTCATATCCACACAGGGTAAATATTTTATCAAAGTACAACGATGAAAGTGGCCGCTCATACTAAATTGTTTTCCGAATCAGACACTTCATTGCTTCTTACATAATCAAAGACAATCAAAAGTCGAGTAAATCTTTGGTCTTCTTTTGACATCGAACAAATTATTACTATTTTTGCTATACTTGTTTTGTTTTGCTCACAAAGACACGTCTGCTTTCTGTCACAGACTGCCTGCTGCAGGGTGCACATAGATCAGAGCCGAATCTTAGCTTCTTAAACAAGATTCACACCTAGAACCCTGAATGACTTCATGGGCCATCTTCTTGAAAACAAAGCCCCCCCCCCCCCCCCCCCCTCTCTCTCTCCATCTTTCAGGACGATAACGAGGTTCCCTACAAAGCACGACTTGGAAAAGTAATTGACAAAAGTACACACTGTTTTTAAGCAGTGACCTTGAAGCAAAGGACGATTAGCTGGTTCTCTACAAAGCGTGATTGGGACAAAAGCAAATTAGTCTACAAAACAAAAAAAGTTTGAACAAGCTACATAAGAAACAAAGCGACGATTTTGTATTCTCCAGCAAAAGGAAAATACACACCATTGTCAAGCCATGATTTTGAAGCAAAGCAAAACGACTCATGTCTCTTCGTCAACTGTGCATTTTTCTCTTCAGCCCTGGTTATACTATGATGGTCAACTTGCAAGGTAATATACCCGCTATTGAAGTTAGAAGTAATGTTCAATCATATAGATATTACCTGGTCAGATACCGTACAATGATGGTTAACTTGCATGGAAATTACACCCGCTACTGAAGCTAGAATTAACGTTCAGTCATATAATATATTACCTGGTCAGGTATGATACCGTACAATGATGGTTACATTGCAAGGAAATATACCCGCTACTGAAGTTAGAAGTAACGTTCAGTCATATAATATATTAACTGGTCAGGTATGATACCGTACAATGATGGTTACATTGCAAGGAAATATACCCGCTACTGAAGTTAGAAGTAACGTTCAGTCATATAATATATTAACTGGTCAGGTATGATACCGTACAATGTTGTACATGAACGTAACGTTATTCTTTATTTTGATTTTGATTAGAAAAAGATAAGATGCCAAGACATAAGAATGCGTGGCTCAAGCGAGAATACACAAATATTGAAAGCATTTGATTCTGGATTAGGTTTACACGACAGAAAAAAAAAGCTAAACGAAATCACTCCAGGGATATTTACAAACAACTCTCATCAGTAAAAACTGATGTCCACCAAAGGTCAACCAGTTCCCAGCAGCGTTTCCTTGACAACACGTACAGTTAGAATAACAAAATAAAAGCAGATGATATTTAAGAAATGCAGAGTCAAAAGTAACAACAAGGCAATGACGATCAAGGGGCGTTACAGTCCCCACGCCTTTGTCGGGTAACACATATAGATGATACTTCTTCAACAAGCCTGAATACAAAGAAACATGGCCAAGGTTTTATTACAATTAACCGCTTGGGGTGGGGTGGGTGTGTGGGGAGGTAGGGTGGGGGTGTATGTGGGGAGGTAGGGTGGGGGTTTGTGTGGGGAGGTAGGGTGGGGTGGGTGGGGAGGGGTGTAGCGTTGGGGGGGGGGGGGGTAGGGTGTTTGGGTAGCGGGGGGGGGGGGGGGGGGGGCGGCATTTGGGAAAAACAGGAAACAGATGACAACATAAATGCCTCCTACAATAGTGATGTAAATGTTGACAAATAATACATCCAGGAAAGGTTCATAAAACATTTCCCCCAACTCATTAACAACCATCATACATTTGTCCATGCATAATTTTCTAGTAATTTTGTTTTAGTTGGTTTTAGCTGCTGCTTTTTTGCAACAACAAAATAAGTCATTTACTTTCATAAGTAGGTGTTAGTCTTTGTTTGTGTACAGCTAAACACAAACAAAAGCAAAACACGCCACCAAACCAACAAAACAACTACATGGTACAACCAAAACAATAACAAAACCAATTTAAAACTTATCAACAGACAAGCAATATGCACCTCATCATCATTACCCTGTCTCTTTTACAAAAACAGGTGTCGTACAACTATCCCAAGAAAACCGACACGGTTGGCCTCGTGGTAAGGCGTCCGCCCCGTGATCGGGAGGTCGTGGGTTCGAACCCCGGCCGGGTCATACCTAAGACTTTAATATTGGCAATCTAGTGGCTGCTCCGCCTGGCGTCTGGCATTATGGGGTTAGTGCTAGAACTGGTTGGTCCGGTGTCAGAATAATGTGACTGGGTGAGACATGAAGCCTGTGCTGCGACTTCTGTCTTGTGTGTGGCGCACGTTATATATCAAAAGCAGCACCGCCCTGATATGGCCCTTCGTGGTCGGCTGGGCGTTAAGCAAACAAACAAACAAACTATCCCAAGCATTTATCTTACAACACCAGCAACAGCCCCAAACAACAACAACAACAACAACACAGCAACAACAACAACAACAACACAGCAACAACAACAACAAAATAAGCAAATTCTGAATCTATAGATCTACCTTTAGTGTCACCTCGTTCGCATTGTGCACAACTTTGTTCCACTGTCTTATCTTATATCACACACACACAAAGTTCAGGTCTCTTGACACAAAGGGAAGCAACCACACATGTTCTCTACTGTCTTCCTCGAGGGTACGTGCACGTAGGTTCCCTCCCTTAATTCAACACACGGGAGGATGTGTTTCAAGTGCTCGTCTTTTCACCTTGATTAGAGTTGACAACGTAGTGTTTAATTCCACAGGTAAACATTCGTTAACATGTATATGAAATAATAATGGACTTAAAGTGTTCAAACAATGTTGCTATATCTGCTAACACACAACAAATTGAAGAAAGCACATGTAATACAGAGCTTCATGCTGCAAAAACCTGAACAATTTCAAAAACCTTGTTACGAAATAAAAACATCAATGCGTGTCTACAAAGCTGACAACCCAAGATACACACATAGATAACACATATCTGCAGAAATGTAAAACGTTACAGAAAATAACGGTAACAAGACTCTTTACAAGATTAAATATAAAGCAGTTCCAATTAAGCGTCTTTTGTACAGTGTTATGGATACATTTTACACATCTGAATCAAATTGAACAATTACACACAAAATACTGGTACAATAAAGATGGTGACTTTTCAATGCAGAAATACTTTTCACTTCACAACTGAAATATCTTGGCAACGTCTCCAGCAAATCGCGTGACACCTCAACCACAGTCAGAAGAACAACAGAAAGTTCAGGCACGTGTGCATCAGTCAGGTGTGCATCAGTCAGGTGTGCATCAGTCAGGTGTTATCCAGTCACGTGTTTACTACTAAGATGTTCCCCTCTCAGGTGTTATTCACACACCTACATCACAAACAGCATAACATACAGTCAGAAGATCAACAGAAAGTGTAGTCACGTGTTCACCAGTCAGGTGTCGCACTATCGTGTCAGAAAACACGAACAAGGATTGTGTGTATCTGCATCTCACCTCCCAAAGTTCACACTTGCTTCCGTGGTCGACACCAAATTTAATTATGTGTGTTAAAGGTAAACGGACGAGACGTACATTACTGTTACAGCGATAGTAACAGTTAGTGAATTAGACACATCGTTTTATTCAAAGAATGATATTTGGCAATTATACATGTTCTCTTTTTATTAAAAAAAAGTAAACATCTGTCTGACTTTGGGTGACCATGTAATATATACATTTCAAAATAACGTAAAGACAATGTAAATCCTTTGCACTTTTCATGTACATGTACAGCATCAATTGATTGGGTTTACACACACACAACAACACACATATACATGACTTATTCATAACTTCACTCTCACTATTATGTCCGCCTCCACGACTTATGAACACATTAATACACTTACGTGGGACGGGTGCTAACCTATGGTGAAATGAAATGTAGGAGAGTAAAACAAACCAGTAAAGCACCACGCATTGTGGTCATCACCCCTCACAACTATTGGATGGTTGTTTGTTATGTTGCCTTATAACTAAAACTTGTACTGCTCATAAAAACAAAAACTGGGTAAGTTGCTTTTACATATTATATCCTCTATGTGTTTGAATACAATCACTTTTTTTGAAATAAAGCTCTCTTCCCTACCGAGTGCAACAAGATAATCTGTTCAGTTCGTGGATCAAGACCACATACCCACCTTCCCCCACTAAACACATCCTCCCCCCCCCCCCCCCAATAAAAGGGAAAAATTAACAAATAAAAAACAACAACAAAACAATCACAGATATTAAGTTTCTCTCGTTTACATCATGACAAGTGAAAGGCTGTCAATGAATTTTTTATCAGAGCAAAAACACTAGTCAACCTGTGAAAAAATCACAGTATCTTGACTTGCTGTGGTAAAATGTGTAGGATAAACTGATCTAAGTACCCCCACAGTTCCTCAGTGATATCAGCCGGTAGGGAGGGGTAGAGGTGAGGGCCGGCAACCCATTTATCCTCATCGTCCCACATATGGGACGCACCTTATTCGGAGGCTCTATGTCTCAACTATGCATAGGTCCCAGACTCTGGTATGCTGAATGTATCAAGAGGGTCTACTTGTTTTCAATCAGTTAGTTTGGTTTGCAGACCCCCCTCCGTTTGAGAGAGGAGGCGACCTTTTCTTGCAATTTTGTGGAAAACATGTGATAGTCGCGAATACAAAAAGATAAAAGCTGCCGTTCTTTTATTTTTCATGTTTTGTAAAGAACACTTAATATAACGAAACATAAAGATACAGCAATTATCTAAAATTCTATCTCTCAGAATTGTTAGAAAACAATTGCACGCGAAGTAGTGTATGCATAAAGTACCGTCCCATATATCGAACGATGGGCACAGGAGGGGTGGGGGTTTCACATGCACTAAAACAAGGCTCTAAGCACTTTCTATCTTCCTTGTCTGTCAACGTGCATGGCGATTTAAGCATGTTGGAAGTGGAAGGAACCTTTCAAGAAGCAAACAATTAGTCAGTTTCCGGCGTGCTACAACGGGGTATTGTTTTAGACACAAATACGACTAAGCGTCGATCATTTATTGAGGCATACTTCGCAGGCATGGGGCCCTGCACACACTGCATCGGTGGCAAATCATTGATCCTGTTGCTCCATGCAGTTAGTTCGATTAAATTCGTTCGTTTTCATGAATAGCGGTTTTGGCTTTGTGTGTTTTTGTTGTTGTTGAAATGTTTCCCATTTTCTGGAAATAAGCATTTTAAGAAATGTGATACGTAAGTGAGTTGTTCTTCAGTACTGGTGACAGAAAGGGGGAAAAGGGTCAAAATTCAAATCTGTAGTTTTGTTTGTGAAATATAGCTTTTCATAAAGCAAAAATACTGTAGTATCTGATTTTTGGAATAGCAAATTTGAAAGGATTCTTTAAAAAAAAAACGGCGGAAAACTGTATATACCATGTGAGCCATCGAGGATCCTCCCCGTCTGGGCTTTCGAAACATGGTCTTGTTAAAAGACGTTTTTAAATGGTTAACGGGGAGATACACTCGAAGCACATTTAGGGAAGTTATGTTGCCAAATCAACAAAGATCATTTCACTACACGGATCGATGCACACACTCGAAATAGATGTGACTTTCACATAACCGAAGACTACCTAATAGCAGACTAGCAGACGACAAACAGCGCAATCACTGATCTAAGCCTAAATGTTTAGATCAGTGAGAGCAATCCATTGAAGAACGGTTACTCCACTTATTCGTCTTCAGTTAAGCTTATTTCCCCTGCCATAAGTTTCCTTGCAGATCTGCAGTCGCGTTAGAGTGAAATGAACTAGTGTCTTTCTAGCTTGGCTGGAACTAGTCACTTGCATCACCACTGCACCACTGGCAATCCTGACACTCATTGTACAAATGTGTGGTAGCATTATTAGGCGGGAGAGCACACCCCGGCTCCAACCCCAACATTACCCATGTAAAGATCATGTGTGTCTAATGCAGTATGAGTACATCAACTGCAGACAGCAAAAGATTGGTCAAAATCAGTTTGTCGTCTTGTTGCAAATCTAACATCCCTTCATGACAAAACAATAGGACGAGCTGACCTGACGGACTAAGATGTTAACAAATACCCCATAGCCGTTCGTTCAAGGAGATGGTGATCGACTATTTTCGCCTGTTGTGGATATCAGAGTCCAGGAAATCAGGCCTTTGCTCAGAATCACAGAAGAAGCCAACAAGGCCACTGTAGAGCTGGCAATCCGTCCCGGTATTACAAGAGCCTATCGGTGGGGTGCCTAACGTCCAGGGCCTGGATGCCCGCTTAGCTCCATTCTGGCACTCACCAGGCGAAGAGATCAGATATGATTGGCTCGATCATCTAGCGGAACTCTGGCTAACCAAGCTCTGATGCACGGTGCAAAGATCGAAGACAAAACATCGGCATTTCACATGAAAAGTTGGTGAGTCATGACCAATGTTCTCGCCAGTTCCACTCAAAGCGACATGTGTCTGAAACACTCAGGACACTGATTCTCCTTTTTACATGTGGATACCTGTGTTGGGTGAAATTGAACATGCTGAGCAAGATTTGTTCTGACACTTTTGTTTGCAGATGTTCTACATAAGAGTGCACTGAAGCGTTGTTCATGTTGTTTGCCTCCCAGGTCCGAAATACGCCATTGTAGAAAAACACGTAAAAAACAAAATCACAAACATCTGGTCAAAATCATGCAGGAGAATTGTTTCCGGCTAACAATGATTAATTGTTTTGAAAATAAGAGAAATATGTGGCTCTGTGCACTGTGCACTTCTCGCGTGTCATGATGTAAAACCCCTTCCCTCTCGTGCCCATCGTCCCATACATGGGGCGGGGTATTTTAGCACCTAAAGTAAAATTATCACAGTTGTAATTACAAATTAGTGTTCGATATGCTAATCTGACATAAAAAGCAACATATTTATAGATGTTTAAATGGGTTAATGCATAATTCAAAACACGAACAGAGAGACACCTGACTGTGCTGGGTAGTACAATTGACCATATATTAGTGAACGGAATTTACCTCCGTATAAAACAGGTATTCAAAGTCGATCAATAGCTCCAAACTGTACAGAAACAAATGTACACGATGTGACAAATATCACATGTTTCAGTGGGGTTCATTTGTGATTTAATGGATGGAGACTCCAACACATGGTGGGATAGGGCACGGGGAAAGGGGGGACCTAGCACCTAGAACCTAACCTGATCCCTGCAGAGCGCAGCAAAATAACATAAATTCAACGGAAACCAAACAAAGCAGACATGCCACGGCCAATTCAAGTCGTGTTGTCCATGGGACCTGATCTTTGCTCACAGCACCGTGTAGGACAAGCAGCGTCACCATGCCGTCACAGTGCCGTGCCAACTTTCTGGCCACGTCAAGCGGTGTGCCATACCACCTTGATACAGCGTTCACGTCGGCTCCATGCTGCAGTAGACACTGAGCTGTCTCAGTGTGACCATTTGCACAGGCTGTGTGTAGCGGTGTGCCATACCACTGTGATATAGCGTTCACTTTGGCTCCATGCTGCAGGAGACACTGAGCTGTCTCAGTGTGACCATTCTCACAGGCTGTGTGTAGCGGTGTGCGATATATCTTTAATACATCGTTCACGTCGACTCCATGCTGCAGGAGCCACTGTGCTGTCTCAGTGTGACCATTCTGACAGTCTGTGTATATCTGTGTGCCATGCCACTCTGATATAGCGTTCACGTCGGCTCCATGCTCCAGGAGACACTGAGCTGTCTCAGTGTGACCATTCTCACAGGCTGTGTGTAGCGGTGTATTATTCCACTCTGATACAGCGTTCACTTTGGCTCCATGCTCCAGGAGACACTGAGCTGTCTCAGTGTGACCATTCTCACAGGCTGTGTGTAGCGGTGTATTATTCCACTCTGATACAGCGTTCACGTCGGCTCCATGCTGCAGGAGCCACTGAGCTGTCTCAGTGTGACCTTTCTCACAGGCTGTGTGTAGCGGTGTGATTTCATAATCAGCAGTTGCATCAACCTGAGCACCATGTTCTAACAGACAGACAACGATCTCAATGTTTCCCTTATCAGCAGCTACGTGAAGTGGTGTTGACTGAGACTTGTCCCTTGCATTCACATCGGCTCCTTCGTCAATGAGTTGTCGCGCTACATGTGTTTGACCAACATCACAGGCAATGTGTAGAGGTGTTTTCTTCATGTCATCCACAGCATTCACATGCGCCCCGTGTTGAGTCAGCCAGGTAACGATGTCAGTGCGCCCCATCAGACAGGCAGCGTGCAACAGACTATAATCCATACTGATGTCGTGCTGGTTCACGTCAGCTCCCTGTTGGAGGAGAGTCATCAAGGCGTCAACATCACCACGCACCACTGCCTGGTGAACACGGCCTATCCCCGCTCCTGCTTCTACCAGCTGGGTGATGATGATACCAGGTTTGCTTGCCATGTATGCGCAGTGTAAGGGCGTTCTGCCCTCATCGTCTGTTGCATTCAGGTCAGCTCCATGATGAATCAACCGTCTCAGAGTTTCTGTGTTGCCACTACATGCTGCGTAGTGTAGCGGTGTCCTGCCCCACATATCCCGTGCATTGACATCAGCCCCACTGTCACACAGAAGACGGACGATGTCGGCGCTGGCTGTGGGGGACTCACACAGACACGCCCAGTGAAGGGCTGTCTCTTTCCACTCATTTATTGCATCGATGACGGCGTTGTGTTTCAAGAGCAGCTCAACTGTACGTATAAGACCGGTATGGCAAGCAAAGGACAACGGTGTTTGAGGACCGTCCCACTGTGAAGTTACGCTGACATTGACATCAGCACCAAGGTCAATCAGCAGATCCGCGATGTTTCCCTGTCCCGCTGTACACGCTACTAAAAGATCTGTTCTTCCTGCATCGTCCTTGTCGTGAACACTGCTTCCGTAACACAGGAGTGTCTTCACGGTCACGTCGTTACCGCCACGTATTGCAAAAAACAGATCGAATGCCATTTTGTTTCTGTCTGTCGCCTTGTTCAACTCCTTTCTCCGTCGCTGTGCCAGCTGGTAGGGTGTCAGTCCCTTGTTGTTTGTCTTTGTCAAGGAAGCTCCACTCTTCACGGCCAGTGTGATGGCCTCCAGGTTTCCCTTGTCGGCAGCGATGTGAAGCAGCGTGTTGCCGTCACGGTCTGTCTCGTCCACCTCCCTGTCAGCCAGCAGTCTCAGCGCCAGGTAACAGTCCCCTCTGTCCCTCACCTGCACCGTCACTGAGTCATTTGACAGCGTGACACTGACCAAAGGGGAAGGGTTTGAAATCGGTTTGTTGTCTGACATCTGCACTGTGATCAGGTTCAATGGAATGGGAAGATCTGTGTCACACAGGTAGTACAGCTGTCGCCAAGATTCCTTTGTCCCAGTCATCATTCCGTGAAAGTTTGCATTTTTTCCAACATGTTTTGCAATATATTCGCGTGACAGCAACTTTTTCCCCGTAAAAGCCTGACAGATCTCCGCTGCCAAAAGGCCTTGAAATGACAGTTGCTCTGACTTATGTCCCAATTCATGAGCCAAATGCGGGAAGAGACAACACGCCAGCAGGGTGTCATGCAGTGTATGGTGTAAGTCTTTATCAGCGTTCAATTTATTTATGCACCATTCACTCAGACCGTGACATTTGTTACGGACAGACCAGTAAATCAATGGTAAGTTGTACACTGTGTCCAGGGCCCTCAGCAGGTGGTGTTCACTGTGTTTTTCCTTCTCGCAGTATTTCTCCATTTCAAGCAGAAACTCAGGACACTGCAGAGCGGGGTGTTGGCTGATTTCTTTCAAATTCCCCTTGATGACTTCTTCGTGCAGTCGTTCTACCAGTGATTGACAGTTTTCGAGAACATCTGGGTTTTTACGGGCCTCAGTATCAAAACATTTTGACCCAACCTGTATATCCAAGACTTTGTTCGCTCTCATCAACTGCCCTACTTTCACGATAACACGTACATGCTGCACGAGGAAGGTGACGTCACACACTCTTAGCAGTGTAGGCAAGCGAAACGAGCGACCGAGAGCGAATCCCGCAGCATCATACATAACGCGACTGATAAATCCATGACCCTGACTTGCCAGCACAGAACCGAGCAGAAAATCTTCATACTTTGCCAGATGATCGTCACAATGTCCTTGAAACCCATGCTCCAAGAGTTCAGCCTGCGCTCTCACTTTCCTGTGAAGGAACCGACCCTTACCCAGCATGGTAAGCACAAACACTGCCGCAAAGCTGTCGCCGTGTGTGTCGTGCAGACACATCTGTTTTAACAGCACTGAGTTCGCTTCAGCCGGTGACGTGAAGACAGTCGCGGGGTCCTCTACAGCCTGCCAATGGTCCACCAGGTAACGACAGCACCAGAGAAACGCAGGGCCGCTGGTGTTTGCCTGCACAATTCTCTCCACCAACTCCTGCTGCTGTGAAGGCTGACGGGGAAGCTGCTTCAGGTGAAAATCAAGCAGTGCTCTCTTCACCTCTGTGTCCAGATCATCCGTCATCAGCCTCACCACTGCAGAAGTGTCCAACAGAGGGCTCTGATAGTCAGTCTCCAGTTGTTGCAGCTCGTGCAGCACGTGGGGATACAACGTGACCACCACCCTGCAGTCTCCTGTCTTGATCAGTTCAAGCATGTTGCGCAGAATCTTTGTCCACTCTTCATACTGCTGTCTATTTACACGCACCACGCCCATCAAGTCGTCAATCAAGACAAAGCTCCGCCTCCCTGGCCCAATGTGGGCGTGCCAGTCCTCCAGCTTGGACAGGATGTAGGGCTTGAAGCCTTCCTCTCTGCAGCGTCTCAAGAGGGCGTGTCCCTCAGTGGTCTTGCCAGTTCCTGTGAACCCACACAGGATGACTCGCCCTGTCTCCTGAAGGATGTCCGATGCCTCCTCCAGATCGTCTGTTTGAATGCACTGAGATCTCTCGCTGTCTGCGGTGACGTCAGTGTTTGCTGAAGAAGAAGAAAACATAGCTTCTTTCTTTTCTTTTATATTAGAACAGCAATTAATTCGATGCCGTTGTTTTTAAACGTTGCACATATATTTACGTAACTAAAGAAGTAACTTGACCAGTTAATTTGATTGAAGGTCAATATCCCTGTGGATGATTGGTACTTTTTATTATCACCACCACCAACAACCTGCTATGCTTGGCTAGTCTCATAAATGATTCCAAGACATTATCATTATGACAATAAGTTATTACGGCCCATAGATATTTGCGCTTTTCATTCTAGGTACCTTATTCAACTGTCAGCTTTTGAAGCTTGTTTACCGAAATGCTTGTGGTTGTCCGTGCAACATCAAAACAGGAATCATCTTGTTCCGAGAGTCCCTGTTCTGGGAAGAGCCTTTGTTTGTTGACAGGGCACGGGGGACAACTACACCATAACACGAAATGAACTAACATGACTCGACATTATGGTTGCTTCTTTCTGTCCTTCTTTCTTTGTTCTTTTCTTTCGCTTTAGTACAAACCTGATTCCATTGTTTGAATTACAGAAATGTCTCGAATCTCACGACAAAGTGACAAAATGAAAGAGACATTGCTGTAGGGCCATAGCAAAACCGTAGGCATGATTTGCAGACACGATGTTTGCAGACGGGCAAAGTTACAAAGTGCACACTTGGCGAGCAACATCTTTGCTGCCGACCAAGACAAAGGCGGCTTCTGCTATAAACACGAAACGACTTAGCCACAGGTACGTATATAGGTAATTCCAAAGCAAGTGGTTGTAAAACTTGAACTGAAATATATCCTCGTATATCGACGCCATTCTATCAATAAAAAGAAGGCAGACAGGCAGACAGACGGACATTACCCTGCAGGAAGCTAGCTTCAGCTCCTTGTTGTTGAGAGCAAATGAGATCCAAACCCGTGGAGTTATTTTCGGCTGTATTATTCAAAAATAATCTTTAATGACCAGGAGAAAGTAGACGTTCAGGGACTGACAAAAAACAATAGTCCGTACATGTATGTAAACTAATAAGTTAAAACAAATTGTCGAAAATGCTAGTGAAATTTACAAGAAAAATATCAAGCTAAACTGTGCAAAAATAATATTGCAACAACTTTCATACCCCAACTTAAGCATTCATTTTCTTGTCATTTCATTCAACTTTCCATACCGTTTAAGGCACTCAGCGTTGCGATCAGGCACATTTGTTGATAACAGATTTGTTAACCGCTGCTCAGATTAGGGTATACCCCAAAAATCGATCCAACAAAAACGTAAGGTACCAATTCAAATATCGACAAAAAATCAGAATAACCTCAACTTGACAACTTTTACATACCGGGAGGAAGTCAAATCAATTATCTATCCAGAACTGTTTTGATTAGTTATCTTGCCTTATGCCATCCTGCACTGACTCGGTGGATTGCTTTGAAACTTTTAGTGTCGTTCACATCAACAAAAAGAGCTATAGCTTTGGGGCAGATTCTGTCCCACCAAATGTTACACACATAATTCTGAAATTGCAAGAATACAATTGATGAAGGAGAAGCAAATAAGGATAGGGGCACTATTTTGAGCATGTTCTTATGACGATCCACCCCTCTGCCACGCATTTTAGTAAAGAAATGTCGAGGTGAAAAAGTGAAACAACTCATAGAACAAAACAGTGTATCTTCATGCGATGCCCTATGGCCTTTACATTCATGAGCAAAGAGCTGCTCGACCTTCACAATCAATTGCCTACTCGAACCTCTATTTACCTGAAAGAGTATGCAGGCCTCCATCGCGCTGTTGCGCCAAAGGTCCTGTCGCGCCTGGAGACGTCATGGTCACGTGACACCAGCCTGGTTTAGCTTGTCAGCTCGAACGACTGTTGTCAGAACAAACAGCTCTTAAAACGTAATGTCTACATCACAATATCCAGGCCAAAAGTAGTGGAACAGACATATATATATATGACTAAATCTAAACAACGAAGTGACTGTGGTAAGATGAACAAAGTTAAAAAACAAAGGATTACTGTACTCACCGATACAAGAGGGCCCCAACGGGTTTAAAATCGTGATCGTGATTTGTGTTTTTTGACCTTTCTGTGACCGTGATTGCCGAAATTTCCATTTCTGTGATCGTGATGGGACTTTGCCCGTGATCCGTGATGACAAAAAAATCAAGTCTCGTGGTCGTGATTGTCATTTGTTTTCGTGATCGTGATGGGCATTGTTGCAAAGCATTTTATTTTCAACGTACATTTTTCACAGCTGTATCACTCTATGAGTATGATCCTCTATTCGTCAAGGAGCTAATCCCGATTGAAGGGAAGCAACAACACATTCAGAAATATGATTTTGACAGCGATTGCTTCCCTTTAAGAGAACCAATCACAAAAAAAGAGATCCAATCAGAAGGCGAATTGCAAAAGTCTGCCAAACTTCATCCAATGGAAAGGCTTCGTGCTGAAGTTTTGAGTGCATTCAGTCAAATTCGAATTCGAAGATCAAAAATGGCGTGCAGCGGAGTGTCATCGAACTTCTGTTATATTTTGTGGATTCAAGCCAGACCAAAGCAGGCGGCGAGAATGCCTTCCTTGGTGGAAAGGTCAGGCTACGGGTCCGTCTTTCCAAAGACGAAATGTGTCAAGGTATGTCATCTATCAGGGCCGGGCTAGGTAAGTACTAGGGGGGGGGGGGGGTGTTTACAGATGAGGGTCCAGGGGGCAAATCCCCTTGGTGGGGGTCCAGGGGGCGAAGCCCTCTTGGTGGGGGTTGCAAGCCCCCTTGAAACTGAACGTTTTTTGATGTTTCTGGAGGGACAGGAAGCCTCTCCTTGAACGAAAAAGGTAAATTCGACAGCAAGCTGTATAGGCAATGAAGAAGAATTGAGATTGTAAGGACTCATACTTTTCATCACAAAAATCGTTGAAGAAAAATGTCTTTCGAAAGGGGGTGAGAGGTGCGATTTCTCCTCGGATTTCATGATGATCCAGATGCAACCCCCCCTCCCTACCCCACAAAAAAAAAGAAAAAAAAGCGTTTGGGAGGTACATACTTAAGCCAGGGGGGGGGGGGGGGTGCGCAACCCCTGTAACCCCCCCCCCCCCCCCTAGTCCGGCCCTGTCTATGTTGCTCTATGACTGTTCTGAATGTAGGCAAAGATATTGAAATTTGTTCAAGATCTTTGAGTTTGATTGAAATCATTGACATTGTCGACATTGCCACGTCCGGCTGTCACTCGCTCAGTGTGACCTCGACTGGCTCGAGATCGAGTCTGCGTGTAGCCAAAACCGAAACTAGAAATGTGTTTTTCATCCCAGCAACGTGGACACGCTTGGCATAAATTCTAATTGTCGCTTCTTTGCATTGATCTTGGATTTATTTTAGCGCCTGTAAACTTATCAACAATGGGTTAAATTCAGGAACTATGGCGGGGAGACGTGCCAGTTTGGGTCACTTGATCCTCATGTCAAAGTCGACCAAAGTCATGTTCGATGAGGATTTTGTTATTATAGACTCTACCATCACACATACATGTACTTTAATTTCAATCCACCCAATAGTTTTTGAGAAAATGGGTTTAAAAGATTTAGCTCTGGAAATGTGAAATTGTGCAAGTATATATTCATGTGTGTGAGTGAGGGTGTGGGAGTTGAATGTGTATGAGTGCAGGGGCGGAATAAGGGGAGGGGGTTACAGGGGTTCCGGACCCCCTCCCCCCCACCCGGCTGTAAAAAAAAAATAATAATAATAACTTTAAAAGAAATACTGAGTGGCTGCTGACACCAGTTGATCATGTTTAAAATCAAGGATAAGCCATAAATTGTTCATAAAATAGCTAAATCTCTTCAGCTTCTGGGGGGCTCAGCCACCCAGACCCCCCAACGGGGCCTTGCCATGGACCCCAGGTTGTAACCCCCCCCCCCCCCCTTCTGGCTTAACTGCTCCGCCCCTGGAGTGTATATTCCTGTGAGTGTCTGTATGAGAGAGAGCGAGAGAAAAAACAATGAACACAACATTATTGTTACTGATTACAAATCATGATATGTATTTCTATGTGTGTATGAAAGACAATTAAAAAAAAATAATAAAAAAGTGCAACAGTTGTCACTTTGTGTTGAATAAACAATGGACCCAGAGGAGCGAATAACTGTGTGGTTGTGTTTACTTTGACACGTGCTTTCTGTACCTGCAACTTTTACCGTGACCGTGATTTGCCACTGGTGTTCATGATCGATTTTTAATGACCAAAGTTATCAACTAATTTTTAAGCCACCAAGCTGAAATGCAATACCGAAGTCCGGGCTTCGTCGAACATTACTTGACCAAAATTTCAACCAATTTGGTTGAAAAATGAGGGCGTGACAGTGCCGCCTCAACTTTCACGAAAAACCGGATATGACGTCATCAAAGACATTTATCATAAAAATGAAAAAAACGTCTGGGGATATCATACCCAGGAACTCTCATGTCAAATTTCATAAAGATCGGTCCAGTAGTTTAGTCTGAATCGCTTTCTTTCTGTATTTGGTGTTTAACGTCGTTTTCAACCACGAAGGTTATATCGCGACGAGGGAAAGGGGGGAGATGGGATAGGGGAAAGGGGGGGGGGGAGATGGGATAGAGCCACTTGTTAAGTGTTTCTTGTTCACAAAAGCACTAATCAAAAAACTGCTCCAGGGGCTTGCAACGTAGTACAATATGTGACCTTACTGGGAGAATGCAAGTTTCCAGTACAAAGGACTAAACATTTCTTACATACTGCTTGACTAAAATCTTTACAAACATTGACTATATTCTATACAAGAACAACTTAACAAGGGTAAAAGGAGAAACAGAATCCGTTAGTCGCCTCTTACGACATGCGGGGTGCAGAGAATTAAGGATGTGGAAAAGAAGACTTTTGGTAAGTGAAATAAAGGTGATGGATCCAGTCAGGTAGAAATAAGACAACAAGAAATGAATTGGGAAAACTGCAGGGAATAGTAGTAGGGAGAGTTTTCTTGGAAGGAAATATAGGTGAAAGGACTGGTAAGGCAGAAATAAGACAAAAGAAGAGAAGAAACAGAACCGTTAGTCGCCTCTTACGACATGCTGGGTAGCATCGGGTAAATTCTTTCTAGTTCCAACCAATATGGGACTCCCCGTAACCCGCGGGGGGTGTCTGAATCGCTCTACACACACACACAGACAGACACACACACACACACACACACACACACACACACACACACACACACACACGCACGCACGCACGCACATACACCACGGCCCTCGTCTCGATTCCCCCCTCTACGTTAAAACATTTAGTCAAAAAGCAGACGCAACACGGAACGAACAGGGTTTGAAAGATAATGTGGGGGAAACACGCAAAAGAGGGGAAGGAACTTTAGGAACGGTAATGAATGAACGGGGAGAGAAGTGGTTGGATGATGTCAAGGGCTCAGGCATACAGACTGTCGTGTTCCGAGCGTACATAAACAACAGGTACGTTCATCTGGTTTACTTGTCTAGCAAACTGCTACAGATGACAACAATACAAAGTCGATGCGGTAAGCCATGCCTAATCAGTGTCCCGCATGCATGCCAGAGAGCGAAGCGAGTAGTGGGCGGAAAGGCACCGTTGCACATGCGCGCCCCATCACATGACCGACCGAGTTCGACCGACACGACCCGAGAGGTACCGAATACCGTCACATCTCCCCCCTTCAAATAAAAAGATATAATGATCTTGATGAAACGAAACGTTATCGTTATCATTTAAAATTAAAGTTCAATAGGGGTTTCAGTAACGAATCTTCCGACCGGAACCGAAACAGTCATTGTTTATTTGCTGTTGATCTGCGGAGTCGATGGTTCACTCTTCGAAGCGGGACGGTGGTCTCACAGTTCGTCCGCTGCGGGTTTTGATGACCGGAGTCGACGGTTGCTGCCCTGGGTTAGGCGCCGCTGGAGGACGTCGCGGGGACCCAGGCGTCGGTGGAGGTTCCGGAGAACGAAGACCTGGCTGGTCTGCATTGCGCTGGCTTGGCGTTTCAGGAACAGGACTCTGTTGGGTTGGGACAGGGTAAAGGACAGGGATGTTGGTCATGGTAGGCCTGTCTAACACTTGTCGGGAAGACAATCTGAGGTGTCGTCTGTTCCGACGATACTGTCCCCTTTCTGATCGTATCTCGAAGGACCGTGGTGCACATTGACGCAGGACTGTTGCTGGTTTTCCCCAGGACTTTTCGTGATCTAGTTTCTGGAGAACAGTGTCACCTGGTATTAGTGGCGGCAGGGTCTCTGTCCCATGACGTCTGTCGTGGTCACTCTTGTTTCTGAGCTTTGCTTGCTCGTCCCGCGCCTTGATCGCATCCCTTCTGACCGTCTTTGGGATGAGATTGCTTGCGAGAGTAGGGAGCGTCGTTCGCATCTTTCTTCCGAGCGCTAGCTCCGCTGGGCTCGTTCCTGTTGGCGTCGTAGGTGTAGCCCGGTGACTGAGTAGGGCTAAGAACGGGTCTTCTTGAGCGAGAATCTTCTTGGCCTCTTTTACTGCTCGCTCGGCTTCTCCATTCGACTGAGGAAAGTATGGACTGCTAGTCGAGTGAGTAAACTTCCATGCTGCTGCGAAGTTCTGGAACTCTGTTGACGTGAACTGAGAACCGTTGTCCGTGACGACGACGTCTGGTATTCCGTGGTGTGCGAAGATGTTCTTCATCCGTCCAATGACGACTTCAGATGTCTCTCTCGGAAGATGAGCGATTTCAAGATATCTTGAATAATAGTCAATTAGAACAAGATAACTCTGTCCCTTGAAGTCACACAAGTCTGCAGCAACCATCTGGAATGGTCTGTCTGGGAGTTCTGTTGTCATAAGTGGCTCACTTCTTTGGGATGGCTGCTTCTCTTCGCAGTGTTGACATGCTGACACTCTTTGCTTAATGTTTCCGTTGATGCCTGGCCACCAAACTGTCGACTTTGCTCTTTCTCGACATTTGGTTATCCCGAGATGGCCTTCGTGAATCCGGTTCAGCATTTCTTCTCTCAAGACCTGCGGAATGACGATCCGGACGCCTCTGACGAGAAGACCTCGATGTATGCTGAACTCCCCTCTGAATGCGTAGTAGTCTTTCAGAGCTGGCTCTACGTCAGTGACGTACCTGGGCCAACCGTTGGCCGTGTAGTGTAGAGCTGCTTTGACGACAGGATCTTGCTGACTCAGTGCTGCTATCTCGTCTAGTCTTTTGTCTGAAACCAGCCATGAAGATTGGACCGCGTCGACGTGAGCTTCCACATCTTCCGCCAGTAGTGTGGCAACATCGGCTCTGTCTTCCGATGTCTCTTCTCTCCCCTCTTGGACAGGCGACTGAGGACTTCTCGACAAGGCGTCAGCCACCACAAGCGTCTTGCCTGGTGAATAACTAGCTGTCAAGCTGAATCGCATCAGTCTCATAAGCATCCGCTGACATCTGATGGGCGTTTCGTCCAAATCTTTGGTGTTGATGAGAGGAATGAGCGGCTTGTGGTCGGTTTCGAGCGTAAATTTCTCCAGACCGATCAGATAACGTTCGAACTTTTCGCACGCCCACGCAGCAGCTAGACATTCCTTCTCAATCTGGGCATACCCTTGTTCCGTTGATGTCAGAGTTCTTGAGCAGAAAGCGACTGGCTTCATCTTCTCCCCATGCTGCTGCAGGAGTACGCCGCCAATACCGTAGCTGCTCGCGTCGGCACTGACCGTTGTCGGCTTAGTCAAGTCGAAGTAAGCGAGAGTAGGAGCTGCTGTCAGGAGCTCTTTCGCTTTTGAAAACGCGAGTGTCTGTGGCTGTCCCCAGTTCCACGCCTTGTCTTTCTCCAGCAACTCGGTGACAGGCTTCAAGACTGACGACAAGTTTGGCAGAAATCGTCCCAGAAAGTTCATCATGCCCAGAATTCTTCTCAGTTCCGTGACGTTGGTCGGGTCAGGCATGTTGATGATGGCATCAATCTTCTTCTTGTCTGGTCTGATTCCGTCGGCGTTGATCACGTGACCAAGGAACTCGATCTCTGACTGCTTGAAGCTGCATTTTTCCTTGTTGAGCTTGAGCCCGGCCTCGACAATCTTCTTCATGGAGCTCTCAAGATGCTGCTCGTGTTCTTCATCTGAGTTGCTGTAGATGAGAACGTCGTCGAAGAAAGAGATCGTGTTTTCTTCTCCCGTCAGGATCGTCTCCATCGTACGTTGGAAAATCTCGGGAGCGGAGGATATTCCGAACGGAAGTCTTTTGTAGTAGTACCTTCCGAATGGCGTGATGAAGGTTGTGTACTTGGCAGTTTCTGGGTCGAGAGGAATTTGATAAAACCCCGACGTTGCGTCCAGCTTGCTGAAAATCTTCGCTTCGTCGATGCAAAATGTCGTCGAGAGTCGGAATCGGGTACCTCTCCCTCTTGACTGACAGGTTCAGCTTTTTCAAGTCCGTGCAGATCCGGACCGCTCCAGATTTCTTCAAAACTGGCACCATCGGAGAACACCAATCTGTAGGCTCGGTTATTTCCTCAATAATTCCGGCCTTCTTCATCCTTTCCAGTTCTTCTTCAACCTTCTTCATCAAAGGTATGGGTACTCTCCGAGCTGTGTGCAGACTGTAGGGCTGGCTGTTCTCTTTCAAGACGATCTTTGCCGGTGGGCAGTTGACTGGTTGCTGGTCCAACTCTCCGAACGCTGGCTGTATGCTGTCGAGACGTTGGACAAGTCCCATGCGTTTACAGGCTTCTCTGCTTAATAAGCTCTCTGTCTTGCTGTCGACGACATAGATATCCAGGTGAAACTCTTGACCGTTGATGTTGGTTGTGTCCCTAAAGAATCCTATGCAGGATATCTGTCCGCCTGCGCCGTGCATGACTGCACAGGTGGGGATAAGCTTGGGACACGGGACAAGGGTCAGGTAGAGGGATTTGGAAATGATGGTCACATCTGCACCTGTGTCGATCTTGAACTTGATCTTGCGACGTCCAAATGATAGGTCAGTGTACCATGCTGGTTCAGCTCCCTGCTTGTGTACGACACCCATGTAGTACACTTCTGCGTCGACAACGTTGACTTGCTTGGAACGGCAACAAGAAAAGAAATGTCCGTACCTGCCACAGCCGTGACACTGCTTCCCTTTTGCTGGACAGTCACTGTCTTTCTTGTGTTGTCCACGTCCGCAGCGTGAACATGATGCATCACTTCTCCCCTCCTGAGGAAAGCGACGACCGCCACCACGCGGATGACGAAATCCACCCCTGGAACCGGCGTGCTTGGTTGCTGGACCGCTGCTGCCACTGTCACAGCTGGTACCTGCTGCACCTGCACCGCCGCGAGGGCGTCTGTTGAATCGCTGCGTACCGGTGTGTACAGCGTCGACACTGGAACGTTGCTCAGACAGCTGTCTCTTGACTTGCTCGTACTGCCTGGCTTGCTTAATGGCGTCTTGCAAATTCAGGTCTGCTTGCATTTGTAACTTTTCTGAGAGTTCTCGGTCGTTCACACCAAGGACGAACCTGTCGCGAATGGCTTCGTCGCGGTTATGAAAATCTGCGTGCTCAGAAAGTTCGTACAGGGCTCTGACGTAAGGTTCGATTTGCTCG
>NW_027128807.1:55000-112500 GCF_037325665.1 Littorina saxatilis
AACTAAAAATTAGTAATTAACAGGTGAAAGTTAGTAATTTTTCCGGAAAAATTAGTCATTTTCCGGGGAAAATTAGTAATTAACACGTGAAATTGGTAACTATCCAGGGAAAATTACTAATTTTCCCTTGATAATTACAATTATGAGGTTTTGGCACTAGTAAGCCGTCATACAGGAGACTACAATAGGAAGGTTTCCGCCAGTTATCTCTCTTTGAGGTTTTGGGTGCTTAGAGAGTACCGTACCCCTTGCGGGGGCAAAAAAACATCGACGTCACAAGCAGGGTGAAGGGGAAGGTCGCTGGGCGGACAGAAGACTATTGAAGCGTTGTGCATTTAAAACCCTCAGTTTCCTCTTGATCAGCAAGTCAGTGGGATTTGTTTGGATCGCGCTCTTGTAATATTTGTTCTTGTGAATTACCACAAACTGTTTGCTCTTCCCACCCACCAGTGTTATACTAGTCGGACCACAACATAGTAGGGGTGTCGATGCTGCTGCTCGAAAGCTAACGGGTTGTTTCGGAGTACAATCGCACGAGGACCAGGACAAGAGTGCTATGTAAACAATGAGTACTTCTTCAAACGCCGGGGAAGACGGCATAGCCACTTTTTTAGTCAGCATCTGGTGTGTGTTTTGCGAGATGTTGTTTGTGTGTGTGTGTGTGACTCCCCGGAGCAGTCAGCATCTGGTGTGTGTTTTGCGAGATGTTGTTTGTGTGTGTGTGTGTGTGTGTGTGTGTGTGTGTGTGTGTGTGTGTGTGTGTGTGACTCCCCTGAGCAGTCAGGAGAGTCTATGGTAATAAAAAGCGAGATTTTAGTTTTTAGTTCATGTTAATCTAGAGCCTCTAGAATGTCACACACTGTTGGGTTTAAACATATTTGCTGAAGAAGATTGATCACTGAGCCATCAAGAAAATAACTCAGTGACCTCACTAAGTTAAAATATCACTGTTTGGTTTAAGGTCTCAACTAAACTATTGCCGGTGTAGGATCCGGTCCGGTCCCCCCTCTGAAGTAGTCCCCCGGGGGACCAATTCGTGGCAAAAACTGCTCTATAATGGTCCCCCCTTAGACATCCAGCCTCGTTTTTCTTGTTACAATGTTAGTAATGTTACCAGCAATTTCAGAGAAAAGAAAGGAAAGAATCAGAGACTGGTTTCATTTCTTCTTATCAGTATTTATTTATTATTCATTTTATTTCATGTGATTTTTCTTTTGAACGGCATTATAAATCAGATCTATTTTATTTTCTGCAAAATATAGTCAAACAAATAGATTGCTGTCTGTGCACTACATAATACCGGACGAAGATATAGATTGAAAATGGCTTGAATGCCTAAGAAAAACGAGGCTGGATGTCTAAGGGGGGACCATTATAGAGCAGTTTTTGCCACGAATTGGTCCCCCGGGGGACTACTTCAGAGGGGGGACCGGACCGGATCCTACACCGGTCTCATCACGTTATGGTGCCATGGTGTCAAGAATGCAGTCAATCAAGGGTCTGAGTTTGTCCCATGACCTGCTTCTTTGTCTCTTTTAAATGAGTAGGTGAATACGCTGCGTATTTCATGGTTACTGGTGCGTATTCAATGGTAACCAAGTCTTGTATTCGTTGCTTTCCATTATTTGTTGCAAAAATAATACGAATTCATCTGCAAACATAATTTGACGCCTTTCTAAAACTTATTAATTTGGAACACTTTAATTAATTTGTGAATATAAGTGACGAATTGCCATTCAAGCGTTACATGTACACTCGCTCAACTAAAACACTGAGTTAATATTAGAGCTTTATCAAAAACATACAAACTTCATCTTGAGAAAAAAAATACACAGAATGAAGGTGGACAATTCTGGTTGCCAAAGCCCCTGTCGTACATTCACAGTCACGCGTGCAGTTTATTTCAAGTCATTCTGAGACAATCTCATTAGTCCAAGTACTGCTAACATGTTTCGGCATTTGTTTATTATCAAAAGTTAGCCGTTGGAGCAATACATTTACATGTAGCGGTTAATATTCAACCTGAAAGCGTATCCGACACGCAGTATCCGGAAAGAGGTCACCGTGTAATTAAGGTTCCAGGCAAGTAACTCTCGAACAGAATAATCGTGGATTAATGTTAGCAGCAAAATCAGTATCTAACTAACCCTTTTGGACAATACAAAAAACTACAAATGAAAATGTAGGCTTTCTGTTTTGTTTTTGATTTGTAAGTAATTAATGCAGGAAAGGGTACTAGCTTCGCGTATGAATATTGCTATGTGGAGGGTCTCTGCGAGAGAAAAACAGACGCCAGCACGTTTGCGTTGAAAAAAGTAAGTGGTGTTGATGGACACGTCGTGATCAAGGGGAGCAATTCTCGATACCCACGCTCCCACCGCCCTGAACAAAGTGTCACAGAGGAAGACGACGCCCTGGTATAGCGAGAGCATTGAAGCTCAACATGGCTATTAGTTATCAGGAGTTTTCAGTCAGCACAATTTAACTCTCAAGCATCCAGTGTTCTGTTCCATCTTCACTTCTCTCCAGTACACTAGTTTGAGGTTCTGAATCACCCCCCTCACACACACATAATCACTCACACACACAAACATACACACACTCACGCATACACACACACACACACACACACACACACACACAACCACACCCCCCACACACACACACACACGCAGGTAACAAAAAAACCCCACTATATCCGAATCTTCTTTCCCATTTATTTATTATTGTTTAACATTTTTAATTTCCCAACACTGCAGGTTGAAATCACAGCAATCATCTTAGATTCGTCACAGCAACATCATTTGCAATCGGCTATAAAACCCTTTTTATTGCATTTATTGGTTCAACTGTGTTACATTTGTGGTTGCTGCAATCTGTTTTATAAAATAAAACCGAAAAGGTCATTTCTTTTTGCTTTTTTTAATTTGTCGCCCTGTACATAACTTCCCAATTGTGAAAAAATCGCATATTTGCCTGACTTTACAGTCCAATACCTCCAAATGTATAATTCTAACAGGCTTCAAACTTTGCACAGCAATTCTATAAGTACTTTTACATTTCAAACTTGAACTATAAGAACATTGCTTAATTTTGAAGCTGTTTACAGCACTCTAAAAAATGCCTTCTGTGCACTATTTACGCTTACGACAGTGGGCCTCCCTAAGTATGTGGGATACCTCCAGCTTCGCTGGGATAAGTCATTTACTTTCATAAGTAGGTGTTAGTCTTTGTTTGTGTACAGCTAAACACAAACAAAAGCAAAACACGCCACCAAACCAACAAAACAACTACATGGTACAACCAAAACAATAACAAAACCAATTTAAAACTTATAAACAGACAAACAATATGCACCTCATCATCATTACCCTGCCTCTCTAACACAAACATGTGTCTTTCAACAAGCCCAAGCCATCAGACATCTTAAAACGATAGCAACAACAACACCACCAGCAACAGCCCCAAACAACAACAACAACACAGCAAAAACAAGAACAGCAACAACAACAACAACAACAACGACAACAACAAAAGCAAATTCTGAATCTACCTTTAGTGTCACCTCGTTCGCATTGTACACAACTTTGTTCCACTGTCTTATCTCATATCACACACGCAACAAGTTCAGGTCTCTTGACACAAAGGGAAGCAACCACACATGTTCTCTACTTCCTTGAGGGTACGTGCACATACGGGAGGATGTGTTTCAAATGCTCGTCTTTTCACCTTGACCGTCGGCACCTTGATTAGAGTTGACAACGTAGTGTTTAATTCCACAGGTAAACATTCGTTAACATGTATATGAAATAATAATGGACTTAAAGTGTTCAAACAATGTTGCTATATCTGCTAACGCACACGACATTGAAGAGAAAAAAATGAATGCAGAGCTTCATGCAAAAAAAAAACCTGAACAATTTCAAAAACCTTGTTACGAAACAAAAACATCTATGTGTGTCTACAAAGCTGACAACAACCCCAAGTAAATATCACCATCACCACCACCACCAACAACAACAACAACAACAGCAACAACAGCAACAACAACAACTACTACAATGTCCATTTATTCTGTAGATAACACACATCTGCAGAAATGTAAAACGTTTCAGAAAATAACGGTAACAAGATTATTTACAAGATTAAATATAAAACAGTTCCAATTAAGCGTCTTTTGTACAGAGTTATAGATACATTTTACACACCAGAATTAAATTGAACAATTACACACACAATACTGGTACAATAAAACAAAAAAAATCGTTATCTGCCGTGACCACTTCATTTCAAAAGAACAATGCCTTACAAAACATGTAACATCAAACCTCACCACAATGTGCCACAGATGGTGTCTTTTCAATGCAGACATACTTTTCAATGCACAACTGAAATATGTTGGCAACGTCTCCAGCAAATAGCGTGACACCTCAACCACAGTCAGAAGAACAATTACAACAAGAAGGGCAAAGCCCATACGACTCACATGCTTGACCTAAACCTAGCAATGACATCATACACTAAGAACTGCTTTACACATTTTTCCTACCAAAATACATGTGACCTTGACCCAAGGTCAAGGTCATCCAAGGTCATGCAACACAAAGCTGTTAATTCAAGACATAGGAAGTACAATGGTGCTTATTGGCTCTTTCTACCATGAGATATGGTCACTTTTAGTGGTTCACTACCTTATTTTGGTCACATTTCATAAGGGTCAAAGTGACCTTGACCTTGATCATATGTGACCAAATGTGTCTCATGATGAAAGCATAACATGTGCCCCACATAATTTTTAAGTTTGAAACAGTTATCTTCCATAGTTCAGGGTCAAGGTCACTTCAAAATATGTATACAATCCAACTTTGAAGAGCTCCTGTGACCTTGACCTTGAAGCAAGGTAAACCAAACTGGTATCAAAAGATGGGGCTTACTTTGCCCTATATATCATATATAGGTGAGGTATTCAATCTCAAAAACTTCAGAGAAAATGTGAAAAATGTGAAAAATAGCTGTTTTTTAGACAACATTTATGGCCCCTGCGACCTTGACCTTAAAGCAAGGTCAAGATGCTATGTATGTTTTTTGGCGCCTTGTCATCATACACCATCTTGCCAAATTTGGTACTGATAGACTGAATAGTGTCCAAGAAATATCCAACGTTAAAGTTTTCCGGACGGACGGACGGACGGACGTCCGGACGTCCGGACGTCCGGACGTCCGGACGGACGGACGGACGGACGGACGACTCGGGTGAGTACATAGACTCACTTTTGCTTCGCATGTGAGTCAAAAAGTGCAGTCAGGTGTGCATCAGTCAGGTGTGCATCAGTCAGGTGTTAACCAGTTAGGTGTTCACCTCTCAGGTGTCATTCAGACATCTTACTTACAGTCAGAAGAACACCAGAAATTGCAGTCACATATTTATCAGTCAGGTGTCCATCAGACACCAGTCCTACACCACAATCAGCATAACATATATATATAGTCAGATGATCAACATAAGGTACAATCAAGTGTTTACCTGTTAGGTGTTCACCTCTCAGGTGTCATTCACACACCTACACCACAATCAGCATAACATACAGTCAGAAGATCAACATAAGGTACAGTCAAGTGTTTACCTGTTAGGTGTTCACCTCTCAGGTGCCATTCACACACCTACACCACAATCAGCATACCATACAGTCAGAAGATCAACATAAGGGACAGTCAAGTGTTTACCTGTTAGGTGTTCACCTCTCAGGTGCCATTCACACACCTACACCACAATCAGCATACCATACAGTCAGAAGATCAACATAAGGTACAGTCAAGTGTTTACCTGTTAGGTGTTCACCTCTCAGGTGTCATTCACACACCTACACCACAATCAGCATAACATACAGTCAGAAGATCAACATAAGGTACAGTCAAGTGTTTACCTGTTAGGTGTGCACCTCTCAGGTGTCATTCACACACCTACACCACAATCAGCATAACATACAGTCAGAAGATCAATGGACATTGCAAGAAAAAGAGGAAACAGATGATATATGAAATACTGTCTGCAAAAGTGATGTGAATGTGGAAAAATAACACATAGCTGCACACAACTACATGGGGCATAATCAAGAAATAGTTCATCAAAACTTTTAAAAACACAAGTTTCACAACTGTCACAAGATGTATCAATCTTTGTTTCTCCTTCTACACACACACACACACACACACACACACACACACACACACATAGGTGGTTTTACAGTCATTTGGGGTCGGCTGTGTATCAAAATGCCATCTTGCTCAAAACACAGGCATTTGGGGTCTCTTTTGTTTTAAGTGTTAGAAAGTTTCTTAAAACTTCAATGAGCGTTAAATGCCATTTTAAAGTGTGAAAACTCATTTCAGGAGGTTATTACATAAAATGCAACCTCCAGCGTGATTTTTAGAAAAACAGACATTTGGGGACGATGTTTGCTGTACAGCAGTGAAATGGGGACGTATGTGTACACAAAGTGCAGAGCTAGAATTACGTTATCGGTGCTATGAATGTTTTAGGTGTTAGAAAGTTTGTTAAAACTTCAATGAGCGTTAAATGCCATTCTAAAGTGTCAAAACTCATTTCAGGAGGTTATTACATAAAATGCAACCTCCAGCATGATTTTTTAGAAACAAACAGGTATTTGGGGACGATGTTTGCTGTACAGCAGTGAAATGGGGACGTCCAAAAGTGCAGAGCTCCCGCAGAGCTATATGAATGGTTTCATCACATACATGGCGCTAGGCGACATATGTTGTGAAAAATTTTACAAATCACGTTTTTGCGCCCGATATTTTCTTGTCATCTCCAAAGTCAAGGGACAAACACGAAATTCCTTGACTTTTGGGGTAGCGCGACTCTGTTAATTTTAAGAATTAAAAAAAAAAAAATTCATTACTAGGATGTCCCATCGTTGGGAAATTCCGGTCGCTTCCTCCGAGTGGAAAGCTAGCAGTGACAGAGTCGCACTACCCCAAGTCAAGGGATCTATTAGTCCTGTTTCGCCGTTATCCCAATTCGCCCCCATCCCATTTTGGCGACATTTCTCAGGCCAAGTGTCATTTTACCACCATATCATGTACCATTAGCTCCACATCCCATTTTGGCGCAATCCCGTTTCGCCGTTAGCCCATTTCGCCCCCATCCCATTTTTGCGACATTTTACAGGCCAAGTGTCATTTTACCACCATGTCATGTACCATTAGCTCCACGTCCCATTTTGACGCAATCCCGTTTGGCCGTTATCCCATTTTGCCCCCATCCCATTTTTGCGACATTTCATAGGTTATGTGTCATTTTACATGCCATTCTAAAGTGTCAAAACTCATTTCAGGAGGTTATTACATAAAATGCAACCTCCAGCGTGATTTTTTAGAAACAAACAGGTATTTGGGGACGATGTTTGCTGTACAGCAGTGAAATGGGGACGTCCAAAAGTGCAGAGCTCCCGCAGAGCTATATGAATGGTTTCATCACATACATGGCGCTAGGCGACATATGTTGTGAAAAATTTTACAAATCACGTTTTTGCGCCCGATATTTTCTTGTCATCTCCAAAGTCAAGGGACAAACACGAAATTCCTTGACTTTTGGGGTAGCGCGACTCTGTTAATTTTAAGAATTAAAAAAAAAAAAAAATTCATTACTAGGATGCCCCATCGTTTGGAAATTCCGGTCGCTTCCTCCGAGTGGAAAGCTAGCAGTGACAGAGTCGCACTACCCCAAGTCAAGGGATCTATTAGTCCTGTTTCGCCGTTATCCCAATTCGCCCCCATACCATTTTGGCGACATTTCTCAGGCCAAGTGTCATTTTACCACCATGTCATGTACCATTAGCTCCACGTCCCATTTTGGCGCAATCCCGTTTGGCCGTTAGCCCATTTCGCCCCCATCCCATTTTTGCGACATTTTACAGGCCAAGTGTCATTTTACCACCATGTCATGTACCATTAGCTCCACGTCCCATTTTGGCGCAATCCCGTTTGGCCGTTATCCCATTTTGCCCCCATCCCATTTTTGCGACATTTCATTGGCCATGTGTCATTTTACATGCCATTCTAAAGTGTCAAAACTCATTTCAGGAGGTTATTACATAAAATGCAACCTCCAGCGTGATTTTTTAGAAACAAACAGGTATTTGGGGACGATGTTTGCTGTACAGCAGTGAAATGGGGACGTCCAAAAGTGCAGAGCTCCCGCAGAGCTATATGAATGGTTTCATCACATACATGGCGCTAGGCGACATATGTTGTGAAAAATTTTACAAATCACGTTTTTGCGCCCGATATTTTCTTGTCATCTCCAAAGTCAAGGGACAAACACGAAATTCCTTGACTTTTGGGGTAGCGCGACTCTGTTAATTTTAAGAATTAAAAAAAAAAAAATTCATTACTAGGATGTCCCATCGTTGGGAAATTCCGGTCGCTTCCTCCGAGTGGAAAGCTAGCAGTGACAGAGTCGCACTACCCCAAGTCAAGGGATCTATTAGTCCTGTTTCGCCGTTATCCCAATTCGCCCCCATCCCATTTTGGCGACATTTCTCAGGCCTAGTGTCATTTTACCACCATATCATGTACCAATAGCCCCACATCCTATTTTGGCGCAATCCCGTTTGGCCGTTAGCCCATTTCGCCCCCATCCCATTTTTGCGACATTTTACAGGCCAAGTGTCATTTTACCACCATGTCATGTACCATTAGCTCCACTTCCCATTTTGGCGCAATCCCGTTTCGCCGTTATCCCATTTTGCCCCCATCCCATTTTTGCGACATTTCATAGGCCATGTGTCATTTTACCACCGTGTCAAACCACTAGCGCCACATTCCATTTTGTCGCCATGCCGTTTTGCCGTCATCCCATTTTGCCGCCATCTCTATTTCGCGACATTTTGGATTGTGGCAAAAAGGGAATTTGGCCTAAACGGAATGTCTTCCTAGTTGAATAACGCAGTATAGTAGTATAGTGAGGCTTGGCAAGAAGAATAAATAAAAAATGTGATGGCGGCCAAATGGGATGGTGTCAAAATGGGATGACGTGCTATTGTTATGACACGGTAGTAAAATGACGCTTGGCTTGTGAAATGTCGCGACAATGGGATGGGGGATAAATGGAATACGGTGAAACGGCATGGCTGCCAAATGGGATATGGTGTCAAAATGGGATGTCGCGTTATAGTTATGACATGTTAGTAAAATGACCTGTCACGTAGTCTCAATCCAAATTGGAAATCCATAGCATCATCATTATAATCATCCTCATCTCATTAATCATCCAAAATTATAAATTTTATAAAATGACGCTTGGCTTGTGAAATGTCGCGAAAATGGGATAGGGAAAAAAATGGGACGGCGGCAAAATGGGATTGCACCAAAATGGGATGTGGATCAGCCACTAGATTTCCAATTTTAAAGTCTTAGGTATGACCCGGTGTGACGTTTTCATCTTTCGCCGTGTTGATATTTCGATTTTCGGCCTCGTTGATCTAGTATAAACTCTACACTGAACAAAAAAAACACCCTTCGATAGTACTGATGAGCGACCTTGTGTACCTTACATTCATGGGGCCAAATTTGTCCAACCAATTATTTTATTTAACTTAGAAATTTGATTCATCCTAAAATGTTTCCCTTCTTACTCAAGGGACGTAACCACTCGGTACACGTTTTCGAAGAATTCGATTTTGGGAGTGAAATCTATTTAATTTCACAACCAATTTTTTTCACATGCAAGAAACTGACATGCTTTTCGTCCATAAATAATTTCTCTTCTTAATTTTACCAGGAAACAACATTTCGGTCTCGAGTAAATATCGAGGGGGAAATATGTACACAGGCGAAAGATGAAATCGTGACACCGGCCGAGGTTCAAACCCACGACCTCCCGATCACGGGGCGGACGCCTTACCACTAAGCTAATCGTGCCGGTTTACCCTTGAGTGACAGACGGACAGACAAAAGAATATACAGACAGACCGTAATTAACACAAACACACACACTCAGCAGAGCAAAGCGGTATAACACACAAACTCAGCAGAGCAAGGCAGTATTACACACACAGACTCTGCAGAGCAACTAAGTCGGTGACACACAGACACAGTTATTTGGGGACGATGTTTGCTGTATAGCAGTGAAATGGGGACGTCCAAAAACCGATAGCTCTGCGCTGTGCTATGAATGGTTTCATCAGTTACATATGGCGCTAGGCGACATAAGAGTATTTCCAATCCAGTCAGTAGCTAGCATTCACGACCCTGACAACGGATGGTTTGAGTCTGATTTATGAGAATGAGAATGAGGGAGAGAGAGTTGTATTAAATTGAATTGAATTAAATTGAATTGAATTTATCTTTCTCTTAACACTGTAACAGAACAAGAAATGCTAAAATGTTTTTTTCCATCCCGCCCTCGCCCATTGAGTTGAAATAGAAGTTAACCACATTATGTTTGAAAATGTTCCAGTGCTTTATGTACAATAATGTTTCAATACAATCATAGTGTATTAACATTTTACCAGTATCAGCTGCAAAATAGAAGTAGTGCTTTACAAGTTTCGAAAGAGAAACAGCATGTAATGATACGTAAATGGTGTACAGCAGTGAATTGGGGACTGTTTCCCAAACAGCAGTCAGATGGGGTCTGGTTGTTGTACAGCAGTCATTTGGAGGCACAAGCTAAAACTGCTTCAGAGATGTGTGTTTTTCATTGGCTTTGATCTCCGCTGAGAGGGAGAGAGTCAGAAAGAGCGACATAGACAGATAGACAGAGACAGAGAGACAGACCGAGACAACAAAGGAGAGGTTAAGGACACCCCCTTACCCTTGAGTGACAGACGGACAGACAAAAGAATATACAGACAGACAGACCGTAATTAACACAAACACACTCAGCAGAGCAAAGCGGTATAACACAAACTCTGCAGCAAGGCAGTATTACACACACACACACACACTCTGCAGAGCAACTAAGTCGGTGACACACAGACACAGGTATTTGGGGACGATGTATGCTGTACAGCAGTGAAATGTGCTTGTTTGTTTGTTTGTTTGCTTCACGCCCAGCCGACCACGAAGGGCCATATCAGGGCGGTGCTGCTTTGACATATAACGTGCGCCACACACAAGACAGAAGTCGCAGCACAGGCTTCATGTCTTACCCAGTCACATTATTCTGACACCGGACCAACTAGTCCTAGCACTAACCCCATAATGCCAGACGCCAGGCGGAGCAGCCACTAGATTGCCAATTTTAAAGTCTTAGGTATGACCCGGCCGGGTTTCGAACCCACGACCTCCCGATCACGGGGCGGACGCCTTACCACTAGGCCACCGTGCCGGTATGGTTTGAGTCCTATTTATGAGAACGAGAATGAGGGAGAGATGATTGTATTGAATTGAATTGAATTAAATTGAATTGAATTGATCTTTATCTTAACACTGTAACAGAATAGGAAATGCTAAACTACTTTTTTTTTTCATCCCGCCCTCGCTCATTGAGGTGAAATAGAAGTTAACCACATTATGTTTTAATACAATCATAGAGTATTAACGTTTTACCAGTATCAGCTGCAAAATATAGTAGTAGTGCTTTACGAGTTTTGCAAGAGAAGCAGCATGTAATGATACGTAAATGTGATACAACAGCGATCAAAGTTCAAGTCTGAAGGTAGGCTCTGAGAAGTGTAACCAGTGCATGCAAATCCTTGGCGATATGATTTATCTCAATAAGGTACAGTGTTCGTCGCACATCCGCAGGCTCCTCAATAAATGCCAGTCGTTCTGATTCATCATAACTCATGTCTGCTTTGTCCCTGAATAACGTCCAGTACAATGTTTCAGCTTTGGTACAATCGTAGGTGAACATGAAGTCATCTGATTTTGCAAGCAGCTGTTTGGATGAAGCATTGTACACCATTCTAATCACTTTCTTTCGTGTTCTGGGGTTCGTAGTAATTTCTAAAGCAAGTGCTTTTACTTCCCCTAGACTGTACTCCCTTTCCAAAGCATCCTTTTCAGCTTTAGTCAACTGCTTTTCCACTGGTTCCTCTGTATCACTCTCTGACGTAAAATATCTGTCCTTGTCACTGTCAGTGGCCACGCATGTGGAGTCAACGGATTGCTGCAAGGCAGGTTCCGTCAGCTTGGATGGAATGTGGCTCCGTGATTTACGTGCTTCAATGTTCACAACACAGCTTGCCTCGCTGTCAATGCGTTCGCCGGCGTGTAGTCTCATTTTCTGTTTGTGCCTAACGTCGGGAACTTTGTCGTACGTGTTTGTGTGAATTATGCCTGATGTTGTGCTGGCATGATTTCGCAGATGATCGATCAGTTGTATCAACAGAAGAAACGCATACCTCTTTGCTGTTAAATTGTTGGGATCATTGTCTGTCACGTCTGAGCTGCGAAGGGGTTTTGTTTACGTTGCGTTGACTAGCTCGGCAAATGGCGGCCTGTTGGTTCTCTGTGCTGAGCAGTTGAAGTGTGACTGTGGCTCCTTCTCATTCTCCGGTGACTTTCCAGTACTTGACATAGTGGTCAGCTGGCAGGCCTGTCAAGGTAGCTTCCACAGCAGTTGGTAGTCCAACGACAGGCATTTTCTTCACTTGTTCAAGTAAATTGCTGGAGCGAAAAATGTGTGCTGCCGGAGGGACAGATAGAGAGAGAGAGAGAGAGAGAGAGAGAGAGAGAGAGAGAGAGAGAGAGAGAAAGAAAGAGAGAGAGAGAGAGACAATGACAATGACAATTCTTTATTTAACGAGGGTAGTAGATTAAGCAGTGGTCTGCTTTTTTACATCCAGCCCTCGCCCTAAAGAGGGACTAACTAAAAAAATGAAATAAAAAATACAAGATACAAATTAGAAAATAGATAACTAAAATTCTACATTTTAACAGATAACTAAAGTGAAAACACATTATACATATGTACACAAAATGCATTACATTGAGGTAAATTGCGAGTTGATTGATGTGAATTAAGTGGTATAGTGCAGCTTGCACTTTCTCAACATCATGCTCTAATCCATACATTACATTTTAAAGAAAATCAATCAAACAAGCAAGACATTGCCAAGATCATCACACATCTAAATACATGTAGTGGTTGGTTTGTAAGTCCCTTCATTCGAAAAGGGTTTGTGTACATTATACCAATAAAGAGGAGAGGGGCATGTTTAATACAAAAATTGTATTTGTAATTGTAGAGAGAGAGAGAGAGAGAGAGAGAGAGTGAGAGTTGGGGTAATTAAATAAGAAAGAAAGACAGAGACAGAGTGAGAGAGACGGACAAACAGACGGACAGACATACGGACAGACAGTAACCTGCGAGAGAGAGGAAGACAGACAGATAGGCACACAGTCAAAAACCGGGAAAAAAAATCATAGAAAGAGATAGAGATAAAAGACACAATTGCAACAGCTCTGCAGATTTCTTTCCTACGTGTTTGTTTAAAACAAATCTGACAGAGAAAGGAGAACAAAACAGAGAGAGAATAGGAAAGAGAAAGTGTGTAAGAGAGAGAGAGAGAGAGAGAGAGAGAGAGAGAGAGAGAGAGAGAGAGAGAGAGAGAGAGAGGGGGGGGCGAGAGAGAGAACGGGAGAGAGAGATGACGATGATGATTTAACGTTGTTATACAATGAATAGGGTTAGAGGCTATCACGCAGCAAACTCTCCAAGAGAGGGAAATAAAGATATATATATCATCATCATCATCATCATCATCATCATCATCATCATCATCATCATCATCATCATCATCATCATCGACATCGGCATCGGTATTGGGATCAGCATCGTCACCTACATGTGTCTTTTCATGTTGTTTTTTTGTTTGTCGGCTTGTCTAGTCTATCTGTCTCTGTCTCAGTCTCTGTGTCTGTCTGTCTGTCTGTCTGTCTGTCTGTCTGTCTGTCTGTCACGGGCTTGGGGTCTCTGTTTAATTTCGTCTGTTTTCCGTTGTTGCATCTTATTTGCATAACCATCTTCGATAATCATTTGGTCGAAATTTGCCAGGAATAAACCATCATTTGTTATACATTATGCTGACTGTAAGAGAGAGAGAGAGAGAGAGAGAGAGAGAGAGAGAGAGAGAGAGAGAGAGAGAGAGAGAGAGAGAGAGAGAGAGAGAGAGAGATGAAGAGAGCGAAAAAGAGAGAGAGATGGCGAGAGAGAGATGGGGAGAGAGAGAAGGGGAGAGAGAGAGAGAGAGAGAGAGATGAAGAGAGCGAAAAAGAGAGAGAGATGGCGAGAGAGAGATGGGGAGAGAGAGAAGGGGAGAGAGAGAGAGAGAGACAGACAGACAGACAGACAAACAAACAAACAGACACACAGACACACAGACACGCAGACAGACACCAAAGGTTGAGAATAGAGAGAAAACAAGAAAAGTGTGAAGCAGCCGTGCATATTTCTTTTTTGCATAATCCGTGAAAGTAACCTAAGAGAGAGAGAAGAACAGGCAGACAGGCAGGAATGTGTGTGTGTGTGTGTGTGTGTGTGTGTCTGTGTGTGTGTGTAGAGTGATTCAGACTAAACTACTGTACCGATCTTTGTGAAATTTGACAGGAGAGTTCCTGGGTATGATATCCCCGAACGTTTTTTTCATTTTTTTTGATAAATGTCTTTGATGACGTCATATCCGGTTTTTCGTGAAAGTTGAGGCGGCACTGTCACGCCCTCATTTTTCAACCAAATTGGTTGAAATTTTGGTCAAGTAATGTTCGACAAAGCCCGGACTTCGGTATTACATTTCAGCTTGGTGGCTTAATTAAATTAAAAATTAATTAATGACTTTGGTCATTAAAAATCAAAAAAATGTAAAAAAAAAAAAATAAATTATAAAACGATCCACATTTACGTTCATCTTATTCTCCATTATTTGCTGATTCCAAAAACATATCAATATGTTATATTTGGATTAAAAACAAGCTCTGAAAATTAAAAATATAAAAATTAGTATCAAAATTAAATTTTCCAAATCAATTTAAAAACACTTTCATCTTATTCCTTATCGGTTCTTGATTCCAAAAACGTATAGATATGATATGTTTGGATTAAAAACACGCTCACAAAGTTAAAACGAATAGAGGTACAGAAAAGCGTGCTATCCTTCTCAGCGCAACTACTACCCCGCTCTTCTTGTCAATTTCACTGCCTTTGCCGTGAGCGGTGGCTGGCGATGCTACGAGTATACGGTCTTGCTGCGTTGCATTGCGTTCAGTTTCATTCTGTGAGTTCGACAGCTACTTGACTAAATGTTGTATTTTCGCCTTACGCGACTTGTTGACTCACATGCGAAGCAAAAGTGAGTCTATGTACTCACCCGAGTCGTCCGTCCGTCCGGCCGTCCGGAAAACTTTAACGTTGGATATTTCTTGGACACTATTCAGTCTATCAGTACCAAATTTGGCAAGATGGTGTATGATGACAAGGCCCCAAAAAACATACATAGCATCTTGACCTTGCTTCAAGGTCAAGGTCGCAGGGGCCATAAATGTTGCCTAAAAAACAGCTATTGTTCACATTTTCCCCATTTTCTCTGAAGTTTTTGAGATTGAATACCTCACCTATATATGATATATAGAGCATAGTAAGCCCCATCTTTTGATACCAGTTTGGTTTACCTTGCTTCAAGGTCAAGGTCACAGGAGCTCTTCAAAGTTGGATTGTATACATATTTTGAAGTGACCTTGACCCTGAACTATGGAAGATAACTGTTTCAAACTTAAAAATTATGTGGGGCACATGTTATGCTTTCATCATGAGACACATTTGGTCACATATGATCAAGGTCAAGGTCACTTTGACCCTTATGAAATGTGACCAAAATAAGGTAGTGAACCACTAAAAGTGACCATATCTCATGGTAGAAAGAGCCAATAAGCACCATTGTACTTCCTATGTCTTGAATGAACAGCTTTGTGTTGCATGACCTTGGATGACCTTCACCTTGGGTCTTCTTCTTCTTCTTCTGCGTTCGTGGGCTGAAACTCCCACGTACACTCGTGTTTTTTGCACGAATGGAATTTTACGTGTATGACCGTTTTTTACCCCGCCATTTAGGCAGCCATACGCCGTTTTCGGAGGATCACCTTGGGTCAAGGTCACATTGTATTTTGGTAGGAAAAATGTCTAAAGCAGTTCTTAGTGTATGATGTCATTACTAGGTTTAGTTATTTGACCTTGACCCTGAAGGTCAAGGTCATGTAAAGGTCAAGGTCAAGCATGTGAGTCGTATGGGCTTTGCCCTTCTTGTTTTTGTTTTGTTTTGATAAACTGAGAGAGTAAGAAAAAGACAAAAAGAGAGACAGAGCTAGAAATACAGAGAGACAGACAGAGAGACGGACCGACCGACAGAATTAGTGCGAGATAGAGATAGAGAGACACACAAACAGGGACAGACAGACAGAGACCGACATTTTGAGAAGAATGAAGAGAAAACCAGCAGTATTATATGCATAGTCTTAAGCTGTGTTTCCATATCGCGACGCGATGGCAGCACGATAGTTGCGGCGAGGTGGCGGCAGCGTCAAAACCGATCGCAACAGTAATATCAAAGAACGCATGTTTCCATATGTGCGACGCGACGGATGCTTCATCTGGGGATTTAATCAAGTTTGAGTGAATCTTTCTTGAAGGTTTTTCTTTGTATTCATAAATTATGAGTAATCTAAGCTTAATTAGTTTGGACAACATTTTGGATGAAATTATTGCTGCTGCAGGAACATTGAATTGGCAAGTCTGTAACAGTAATCGTCTCTCTGACCCCCCCCCCCCCCCCCCCCCTTGCTTGCTGAAAAATAAAATTAACTCTCTTCCCGTCCTCTGTCACATCCTCTGATTCTTTTGCTGTATCTTTTCCTCTTTTTTTGGAAAAAATTGTATCTTGTCTGTCTTACATTTATAACAAGGGGATAAGCGATTCTCTGACCTTGACATAACGTGAAATAATAATTCCTATCTAGATGTACATATTTATAACCACATTTAATATAAGCTTAGCTTATTGTGTGGTTACAAATGTTTATATCGCATATATATGCAAGTTATCCAAAGAATGAAATTGTTTTGAGACCTATAGCACCGTTAGTTTGTCAGAACAGGAGGTGGTCCATATCAGGCAGTTGTCCATGTTAGGCTATTTTCCCTTACGACCAGGGTGTGCTTATTGCGTGTCTTATGAGAAACAGACCGCGTGCAGAAACACACACACACTATGATGTGTTGTCGTATTATTTTTGCTTTGGTCAATCGTAGGACCCTATTCTGAGGTCTCAATATTTTCCCACGGTCTTCCCAACGCATGCGATGTCACTTTCCATTGAGCGTTTTTGCCACCATTTGGCAAGGAGTTATCAGCTGAGATAAAACGACTGTAAGTAGAACGCGAAAATCACACCTGGACTCGATCCGACCGACTGGTCCTTGTATACGCAAGAGCACTTGATAGTCTCTGCCGCGGATCATAAAATCGTATAATCTGCTGATTTTCGCATCCCGAATCTACTCAGCTTCGTCCCAATAGGCCCACTTAAAACATCACACGCGGAATTTAAATTAGCTAAGATGGACAACTGGACACCACATGTGAGAACCACGCACCAAGACATTGTCAGCATTTAGAGAATGTTTTCACGGAATTGTTTCAGGATTCTGTGACACTGTTATATTGCGGGGTTATGATATTTTCTTCGTTTCTGATTTGAATTCATGTAAATGAAATCAAGTTAAAATTAAACACTATTGTTTTTTTAGAAACCAATGCGGACCCTGAAAGAAATAACGTCTCACTCAGATAAATTTTATCCAGCCTGTCACGTTTTTCATTTATACATTTTGACAGAAAAAAGAAAATAACAAAAGAAAAATTAACACATCTGTGTGGGATTAAAATCAAACGTCGATTTGTGTTACTAAAGTTACTGACCACCATGTGCATGCGAACATTTGCTGCCCCCCCCCCCCCCCTCCACATCGTAATCGTATCGGCTCTGTCTCATTTTGCCCACCACCCCTCCACCTCTCCCCAGGACCCCCCCCCCCCCCACCTTCCTTTTCAGTAAATAGCCCTTCAGTCGGAGCGGCAGTTGTCGCCACGCATCAGACTTTTTTTGAATAATTATGTGCGGTTTTTAGTATCTCCTTTACAAAGCTGATCTGATAATTAACTATCTTTTTTTTTGCAAGCAAACGACAAATTCGCCTCAAAAAATGTTATTGACAGTGCATATAGAAAAGGTAGCAAAAAAACTTGCGGGGACAAAGTGGGCGAGGGAGAGCCTGGGTGGTCAAACGGGGGCCGTGCCATGCCATATGTCACCTGCTGGTTAAACGAAAGGTTTAAAGGAACAGATATCGCACACAATATGTTGATCTTTTGATCAGTCAACCATCAATTTTGTACATCAACCCCAACAGTGTTGTTGTCCAAAAATAAAAGAATTGCATTCTGTCCTCAAACTGAACGGTAGTTCAAAGTTAAAGGGATATTGACCAAAGTGCTTTTGAGGAACAATAAAACACTCTCCCCAAAATAAACACGCAAAAAAACACCCCACACAAATAAATAAATAAAGAAAGAAGCAAAACAGATTTACAAGGAAATTAATTATGTTCATGGTATGCTAGCGCTGTTTTTATTTTATTGTATAATAAGCATGCTGATACCGGGATGCAGTATACGTTAAATGTAAATGATATAATGCTGACTATCTAAATGTGAATCAAAAAACAAGAAAGGTAGGTTTTTTAATTTTTTTTTTTAATTTAAATGTGAACCAGAAAAGATGCATTTCTTTTAAATTGATGGTGCCGTCAAAAACAAAAACTAAATTCTTGGTTACAAAATCAAATGAATCTTAGTAGTCGATAGTTTAGTACTATTTGTCACTTTATTAGAGGTGGTTTGACTGAGTTGCCGACTTCTCCGCTTTAATTCCTTTTCAGTTTTATCTGTACACTCTTTGTTTTCATGCGATACGTGTAACACTTTTCCCGACCTCGCACATGATGGACAGCATTCATTGGAGCGATATGTTTTCACCGGGTTTTCGCAAAATTGTATTTCATGCCACGCTATTATCGATTACCTCAAATTAAAAAAGAAACAAAGAAAAACTCCGGACAAGCGCACAAGGTAGAACCAGCGGTCAGTGCATGGGACTGCAAAAGTGCACGTGTGCGTATGCGTGTGAATACATTTTTTTTTAAAACTAGTTAGTGTCAATATCGATCGAATGTCATTTCGATCACGTTTCAGTTTAGCGGACAAGCGTAATCGGATTCAACATACGCATACACACTCACATAGTCGGAAGAGTCGTCGAACAGGGAAAAAAATGACAAAGTAAAATATTGTAAATTGAAAAATGTTTGTGTAATTTTGCGATGAGACAGAGACAATCTGGGAAGGAAGTTTATACCCAAGTAATACTATCGAACGGGTTAGTCCGTAAGCTGCGGACAAATATTCTTACTCAAAGAGAAAAATGAAACAGGATTTTTTCAGTAAATGTAAGCTTACAGGGCTGCCGATGGGGAAAGACTGAACCACCTAAACAAATAGCAGTTCACATCGGTTGATGATTCTTCAGTCCCACAGAACTTCGGTCCATTAGGAAGTAGCCCTGTTGATTTGCTAGATTAACATCACATCGCTACCCGAACCGATTTTTATTGAAAATAAACACTTTTTTAAGCTCAGATATAATTTATCTGTAAGTTACATCACGTCTACAGTCGTTGACACAATCTAAAAACTCTATCAAATTACTCCGCCAAAGTTCCGACAAACTTACTACACATATATGCGTCGTCTGCATGTGTTGCGCGCGCAGTCCGGGGCGTGGCTTATTAAAAAAAAAATAAAAAAAAACCCGTATTAGTCTCTTTTTTTTTTTAAGAGTTAAATTCAGATAGCACTTCATTTGGACAGCCTTGAGAAAACGGCCGTACAATACGTGTATATCTTCTTTTATCGAGAAGGAGATTAACAGCGGTGGGGTTTCAGTCATGCTTTCTAACGCCAGCTTCAATTTCAGATAATGTTAGGAGATTTCAAAATGCAAGGGGGTGGGGGTATAGAGTGGGGAGGGGGGGGGGTATTTTCTCTGAATCGTTTATAAGGAAGGAATGTGTTTTTTAGACCCCAATCGTCAATGTTGAAGGTCCGGTATTAAAACTTGCCCAGTGTCTGACAAAATTAGACTCAGTTTAAAATTACCCTTGACAATTTGTGCGTGAGACAGACTGATTGCCGAACGGAAAATGGAATCACTCAGTGAAGTGTAGCCAAGTACCTGCTATGTCCTTCAGCAGAAGTGGCGGAGTGCCTGTCATCTGTTTCTCATTTAGTGGCCTCACAGTGGCCGAAGATTGGATTTGATGTGACTTTTAGTACACACTTGTGAGCGTGATCTGGTAATTTCCCTTCGCTTGCGTCTGACTTTCCCGTCTTAAGCTAACATACGAGAACAAACATAATATGCAAAATTGCAAGGATCGACCTCCTTGCATGAAAAGTCAACAACACTTTGTTATTTTCTCATTGTATAGAAACCTAAAATGTGACAGCAGCCCACAGGGTTATCTGTGTTCGTACACGCCGAAGTCTGTTCACTCGAAATCGTTCTGACAATTATGTTTTATGTTCAAAGATATGTTTAAATTCAAATTCCAACGACAAAAAAAAAAGAGAGAGAGAGAGAGAGAGAGAGAGAGAGAGAGAGACAGACAGAGACAGACAGACAGAGAGAGAGAGACAGACAGACAGACAGACAGAGAGACAGACAGACAGACAGACAGACAGACAGACAGACAGACAGACAGACAGACAGACACAGACAGACACAGACAGAGAGAGACAGAATCAAATGTAAAGCGAACTGTTTAAACCTGTTGCGATAATTAATGTACAGTTCTGTAAAAATAAACTGTACTCTTAGTGCCCGACCCGACTCCCCAAACCTACGTCGCGGTTATCTGACGCTCTCTCTACGTCGTGCCTCTGCGTGCCTCCATTACAGAGAAATGGAAGGTGAAAATCTTTGTGTCAGTTTGACTCTTGATTTTAAACAAGTCGCGTAAGGCGAAAATACAACATTTAGTCAAGCTGTCGAACTCACAGAATGAAACTGAACGCTATGCAATTTTTCAGCAAGACCGTATACTCGTAGCATCGTCAGTCCACCGCTCATGGCAAAGGCACTGAAATTGACAAGAAGAGCGGGGTAGTAGTTGCGCTGAGAAGGATAGCACGCTTTTCTGTACCTCTCTTCGTTTTAACTTTCTGAGCGTGTTTTTAATCCAAACATATCATATCTATATGTTTTTGGAATCAGGAACCGACAAGGAATAAGATGAAAGTGTTTTTAAATTGATTTCGAAAATTTAATTTTGATCATAATTTTTGTAATTTTAATTTTCAGAGCTTGTTTTTAATCCAAATATAACATATCTATATGTTTTTTTAATCAGAAAATGATGAAGAATCAGATGAACGTAAACTTGAATCGTTTTATAAAAAAAAATAGGCCTATTTTTTTTTTACAATTTTCAGATTTTTAATGACCAAAGTCATTAATTAATTTTTAAGCCACAAAGCTGAAATGCAATACCGAAGTCCGGGCTGTAAAAGTTGTTTCAATTTGTTTCCATTTAAAACGTCCGCTACTGGCACCTCAGTCGGACCATACATAACACTCTGAGAAGTAACCAAAGTGTTTTCTTTTAAAGTAATTTGTAACTCTCCGCTCCGCACGCCAACCAAACCAATTCCTGGGAGACGCCTACATCGTTCGGAAAAAAACCCCACACAAAACTGTTCCGAGCCAGGACTGAACTAGAAAGGGTTTCCATGACCACGGACGTAGCTTTGTGCCGAGGCTGATCACGTGGTCAGGTTGACCAATGGCAACGCGACCCTTTTACGGCCTCTCTATTGTCCAATGTGTGTACTCTATGACCCCTTGAAAACTTCAGCGATTGGTGTGAAGTGTACTCTTTAGAGAGGATGAGTTCAGCGGTTAATTGCTTTTAACATACTTACCTGAACAGGTTATAGGCCATTATCTCGAGATGCCTTGCTTTCGGCAACAGTTCTTTGAATCCCTCCCTCCCTCTCTCCATCTTCTCTCTACCAGTCTGTTTCTCTCTTTGTTTCTCTCTCTTTTTCACACTTTTCAACCATTAACTATTCATATTCATTTGCATAGAGCAGTCCCTAATTGGGCGACAGTTGGCTGTTAAAAGGAAAACACATAAAACAAACCAAAAAAGAACACTTTTGTAAGCTTACTACATTACTTTTGAAAAAAACCATCATTGGGTTCATTTCGCGTCATTTTGCTTTCGTCAACAGGAAAGTTTTTGTAATGCCTCTCTCCACCTCCCCATATGCTCCCCTCCCCCATTTCTGTCTCTGTTTTTTACATTTAGTCAAGTTTTGACTAAATGTTTTAACGTAGAGGGGGAATCGAGACGAGGGTCGTGGTGTATGTGCGTGCGTGCGTGTGTGCGTGTGTGTGTGTGTCTGTGTGTGTGTGTAGAGCGATTCAGACTAAACTACTGGACCGATCTTTATGAAATTTGACATGAGAGTTCCTGGGTAGGAAATCCCCAGACCTTTTTTTCCATTTTTTTGATAAATGTCTTTTATGACGTCATATCCGGCTTTTCGTGAAAGTTGAGGCGGCACTGTCACGCCCTCATTTTTCAACCAAATTGGTTGAAATTTTGGTCAAGTAATCTTTGACAAAGCTCGGACTTCGGTATTGCATTTCAGCTTGGTGGCTTAAAAATTAATTAATGACTTTGGTCATTAAAAATCTGAAAATTGTAAAAAAAAATAAAAATTTATAAAACGATCCAAATTTACGTTTATCTTATTCTCCATCACTTTCTGATTCCAAAAACATATAAATATGTTATATTTCGATTAAATAAAAGCTCTGAAAATTAAATATATAAAAATTATTATCAAAATTAAGTTGTCCAAATCAATGTAAAAACACTTTCACCTTATTCCTTGTCGGTTCCTGATTCCAAAAACATATAGATATGATATGTTTGGATTAAAAACACGCTCAGAAAGTTAAAACAAAGAGAGGTACAGAAAAGCGTGCTATCCTTCTTAGCGCAACTACTACCCCGCTCTTCTTGTCAATTTCACTGACTTTGCCATGAGCGGTGGACTGACGATGCTACGAGTATACGGTCTTGCTGAAAAATGGCATTGCGTTCAGTTTCATTCTGTGAGTTCGACAGCTACTTGACTAAATGTTGTATTTTCGCCTTACGCGACTTGTTTACATTTAGTCAAGTTTTGACTAAATGTTTTAACGTAGAGGGGGTAATCGAGACGAGGGTCGTGGTGTGTGTGTGTGTGTGTGTGTGTCTGTGTCTGAGTCTGTATGTGCGTGTGTGTGTGTAGAGCGATTCGGACCAAACTACTGGACCGATCTTTATGAAATTTGACATGAGAGTTCCTGGGTAGGAAATCCCTGGACATTTTTTGTTCATTTTTTTGATAAATGTCTTTGATGACGTCATATCCGGCTTTTCCTGAAAGTTGAGGCGGCACTGTCACGCCCTCAGTTTTGGTTGAAATTTTGGTCAAGTAATGTTTGACAAAGCCCGGACTTCGGTATTGCATTTCAGCTTGGTGGCTAAAAAATTAATTAATGACTTTGGTCATTAAAAATCTGAAAATTGTAAACAAAATATTTTTTTTATAAAACGATCCAAATTTACGTTCATCTTATTCTCCATCATGTTCTGATTCCAAAAACATATAAATATGTTATATTTGGATTAAATACAAGCTCTGAAAATTAAATATATAAAATTTATTATCAAAATTATATTTTCGAAATCAATTTAAAACACTTTCATCTTATTCCTTGTCGGTTCCTCATTTCAAAAACATATAGATATGATATGTTTGGATTAAAAACACGCTCAGAAAGTTAAAACGAAGAGAGGTACAGAAAAGCGTGCTATCCTTCTCAGCGCAACTACTACCCCGCTCTTCTTGTCAATTTCACTGCCTTTGCCGTGAGCGGTGGACTGACGATGCTACGAGTATACGGTCTTGCTGCGTTGCATTGCGTTCAGTTTCATTCTGTGAGTTCGACAGCTACTTGACTAAATATTGTATTTTCGCCTTACGCGACTTGTTTTTCTTCTCGTGTCCCTTTGCTTGTTTGTAAGTTAGTTTGTTGATTTTCTGTTTGTTTTAATTACTGTTGATGAATTGTACGCTCTTAATATATGTTTTACGCGCAAAGTAAACATTTATTGCCGGCGTAAAATTGAAAATATTGATTACGCCTTCCGAGGCAAACCTGAGGTGGTGATCCAAATCATTGATACGTATTGGAAGGACTTCATTTACAAATAAAGAAATAAATAAGCCGTTTTAGTGATTTTTCCCCGGCGACATCCACCTTTCGAAGCCCAAGAGACATTCGCAGTGATGTAATTTGGAAACATCTGAAATAACTAACTGTAAAATGCTCCGTTACCGTTGCCGATTATTTCTTTTCATACAAACAGGATTTCACCTTCTGGCGATAATCTCTTTTGCGTTTGATTCTTGATTCTTTAAATTAATTTTTTCAGTGCTATTTAGTTGTAATCCATTACCCAAGCAGATGAAACCCGTGTGAATAACTGAACACTTAGACACTGATGTTCAGATGGTACGTGTGTGGTTACATAATTACAATAACCAAAATTGCAACCCGAACTGTCCAGTGAAGTGCTTTTCCAAGTTGCATGTGAGTGTGTGATTGTGTCTGTTCGGAGCGCTTCTAAGAAATTGTAAAAGTTTATGCGTAAGCATTTGCGATTTTCCGGTCTTGTACTTTTTCGTCAGTTTTCAGCAAACTCAGTTATATCATGTCACATTAGTGTGTGTTTCTCTTTTCTTTTATTTTTTCGTGTGTGTGTGTGTGTGTGTGTGTGTGTGTGTGTGTGTAGTTAGTTGTGTTTTTTTTCAAAGATTTGTTTTTAGCCAAGTTGATAGAGCGCTTGGGCGACTTACTTAAAAAACAAAAACAAAACTTCCCTTTTTTTCCAACTAAGATCCTTTATACTCGTTTTAGGAATGGGTATGCTAAGTACATTTTTCTTGGCGAATTGTTGTGTTAGCTAAGCAACATTACGTGAATCGTTAAAACATGTGGGTTTTGTTTTTTAAAGTATTCCCCGCTTAACGAATTAAGATTTCTATGCAAAACAACGTGTGTTAACCCCATGTACAAAAACAGTACATGTAGTACATGCTTGAAAGTGCAGAGTGCTGTTGCGTCCAAAGAATTGAGTATTTCAGTAATTATGTCGACTGGTGATAAACACACATACAAACACGCGCACGCATTAACAAATCATAGAGAAACAAGCAAACAATTCGCAGAACAAACGTATATTAATGTGTGTGCATGCGTGAACGCGTGCATTCGTTTGCTTGACTAACTGACAATGTCAATCACGCTTTTAGAAGAGAACCGCTGATTTCAAAGTGGTATGGCTTTTACGCGGTCTTATGAGCCTTCTGTAAGACGGGCAGCGTTCGGCCTGTAACAAAACAGACCATCCAATAAACACCAGCGAAGATTTCATTGACGCGGCGGTCAAGTGTTTTGAGTATAGTGGGCGGAGCGTTGGGTTTATCACATGACCATTTGGGCCAATGGATGAATGTATTTAGTATGTGCGCTACTTTACTGGCGGACCACGAAGCTCGAAGAAGGTGTCAACTTGATTTCTTCATGCAATAAATCGTTGGCAGAAAAAAATGTTGCCCTTGGTGGAACGGGAGCCGCTCAGAAGAGGCGTGATAGAACTTGTGCGCGGTTCATGCATACACAACAATCATTTTTCTTTCAAGGTTTTATTTAACACTATGTGTTCGTAAAAACCGTTGCTCAACAACAAAAATAAATTAATTAATATTTTTCATCCTATACATGCCGCTACAGAAGCACACAGGGAGAGGTAGACGCGGCGAGTCGTGTCGTCTGTGAGGTAACGATCGTGTCAAATCATAGTATCTGTTAACGACGCGCCGAACCAAGGTCAGGGGGTGGAGACAGGGGTAAAGAAGAAAAAATATGTGTATTCAGATTCATTCTTCTTTCAGTTGATCAGCTTACTTGACTTCTATTTCCCGAACGTTTTTTTTTGTTTTGTGCGCAAAATTATCGATTGTTGTCGTTGTGGTATAGTTGGTTGTCGATATTTTTTCTTCTCAACATCACTGGCTTGATTTGTTTAATGATATATGTAGCAGGCAGCACACGTCTGTTTCAGAAATCGTTTGAACGTCTGAATTCTGTTATGATACAACAATATAGATGATATACAACTTTTACATGAGAGAAGAAAGTCAAAAATTATCTACCTAGAACATGTTGTCTTGTTAAGTTAGCATGCGTATTTTGTGTTCTATGCTATTCCTACTCATGCAGATGTTGAGTGCATTTGAGGTAGAAAAATAACAACAACCGGCAGTTTTGTCGCGACATTTCTCGCAATAATGTTTTGGTAAAGTTTACTTCCTCGTCCGGATTTTCATATGTAATTTTCCATGATGTTCGACCTGCAGCCGACTGCGAATTACTCTTAAATGTTTTGAAAGTTGCAACGCAAGTAAGCGTTTCTATCTTTCCATGAACTTTTGTTGTTGTAGTATATCATTATGACATATCTGGGCCCCGGCCGAGATTCGAACCCGCGACCCTAGGATCACAAGTCCACAACCTGAGCTACCCGGGCTCCCTTGAAGCCAATCGGTGTGTTTGAATCTTTAGTCCGATCGTGCAATCAAACCTGTCCAATGAAAGCTTGTCCACCACTTTGTCTATAACGACCACACGAAATATATATATATATATATATATTTTTTAACATATTGTAAAGTTTTGACTAAATGTTTTAACTTAGATGGGGAATCGTGACTAGGGTTGTGGTGTAGGGCCTACGTAGTACGTGTCTGTGGGTCTGTGGGTCTGTGTGTATGTATGTGTAGAGCCATTCAGAGAAAACTACTGGACTATTGGAGGATACGTTTCTTTGATGACGTAATATCTGGCATTTTGTACAAGTTTTGGTGGCACTGTCACACCCTCATTTTTGGATTCATTTGATTAAAATTCTGTAAAAGTAACTTTCGACAAAATCCGGACAACAGGATTGCATTTCAGGATTAAAGCTTGCAAATTATTTTTTGAGTTTGGCCATTAAAAGTCAGAAAATTGTATTTAAAAATAAAATGTGATGAATCGATCCAAAAAGATGTAATCTTATTCTTGATCATTTTCTGATTCCATAAACAAATCTATGTGTATCGATTGAACACTGGATTTCCCTTCTTTGAGCTATGTGACGTCAGAGGCCGACAAAACGTCTGTTTAGGCGGCCAGCCGAGACTACAAAATAGTGCATGTTTGTGTGCGTTCAATCATAAAAACTACAAGAAATTCTACCCAGATACATACATTTTATTTGTATTTTTTTACCAAAATATGACAATTTACACATATCTCGACAGTCGTTCACCTCGACCGCTAGCGCGGTCTCGGAGGAACACTGACTGTTTCGATCTGTGTAAAATGTCCTATTTTGGTCAAAAATACATACAACGTTTAATGTCCTGTTTGGATTAAAACAAGCTCGAAAAAAATAATATACAATAGAAAAAGCACAATTTCATAAGAAGCGCTTTACAATACTGCGCTATACTGGCTTTCTGTGGCGTGAACGCGATAGCGGTCGCCGTCAGGTATGAAATCGACACAGGTATTGAGTTTTGTCTTCGTATTGTCTTTCATAATGTGAGTTCGAAGGAATGACTGAATGTATTAATTTCGTCTACGCGACATGTTTTAAGATATTGCTTACTTGTCAACTGCGATCACATGTCTAAACGGACTGCGGCTGCCAGTTTCGGCCCAAACTAACGTTCACAACCTGTCTTTCACAACCTTTAAAATCATGTTTGTTTTAAAAAATTTTTTTTTAATTACATTGTACTATCTCTACATCACCAATACATAAAATTCATACACTACCATCTCGCTATACCGACTGCTAAACGTATCAGACGGACGGGACGGCTCTCAGTTAGCCGAATGCAATCACGTTGTCTTCTGCGCTTGAGTGCACCCCATACACACCTCTTGACATACTCTTGACATACTCTTGAAAGCGATAAGACACCACCCGAGTAGCCAACGGCGGCTTTCTTTAATTGCGATAACAACTCGGGTAGACAGTTTCAAACTGTCGTTAAAGACAGGTCCAACTACACTTACTTTTAAGATGTTACATTATGGAGGTCAAAATGGCCAATTTTCTGTAGTTTTTTTTGGAACAATCTATCCTGTTATTGTATTAAAAAAAGAAGCTTTAATTTTTCGGCACTATATTTGATTATGATGGACTCAGTGGAACTCATTCTGATAAGCATCGCTCCACGGCTATTGCCAGTTGTCTCTCTGACCGGACGCTATGTACAGTCCTACGCGAATCTATATAAAAAAAAAAGAATACAGAGTTATCTCCCATATGTTTTTCGCGAGCATGATCTAAATTTGAGATCAGTGTTCGCGAGACGAAAATGATTGCAGATTGGCCGACTTCGACAGTGATCTCCGTTCTGTTCTTCACAGTTATGATAAAGACATCGTTCTAAGGTCAAAACAAGTCGAAATTTTGGGACTGCTGCCGGAAGGAGACCGTAATATATGGTTTCATCTCTGTCAACTGGTTACAGAAAAAATCGTCTGCTCCGGTGAGCGCCGAAACCAAACGGTTGATTATCACGTGACACTTTTGTCATATTTAGAATTGTTTGCACAGTAAATACAGCCGCGAAAAATAGCTCGCTTGAAACTGTCTTACATTTCAATTCCTTCGTAATTTTAAAATGACAAAACACCATGAAAAATCATTATCGACGATCGCGAATCTGCTTATATCAATAATACATTACAAAAAACTCTAAATATGCACACACACACACACAAATCGGTTTCCTTGCCAGACAAGGAATCTCAAGGCATCCTGTCAGGGAGAGAATGACCTGAACTCCTTTTGACCTGAGTTCAAGATGAGTGGAACTGTCCTAACATTCTCAGAGAATTATTTTCAAAGTTTATGTTTGTTTTAAACATTAATATGTGAAAACAGAATTAAGGTAGGTGATCAGCGATGCTGTCAAAACTACTCACATTACGTCATATATGGCTGGTTTTTAGTGTTGATATTTTTGTTTCGAGCGACAGATTGACTGATTTGTTTCATATCGCTTAACCGGTATTTATTGTGGTTTTTTTTAAACATTTTTTATTACGTGTTTTTTGTGTTTGTTGTTGTTGTTGTAAGCACGCTGCTGGATTACACACACACACATACACACACGGCTGAGTCTGCAGGTGACCCGTCTGCAGTTTTACTAGATATTGCTCGTCGTCGGCGTGTGCTCTTTCAGTAGATATTTTTGTCTTTCTTTGCATCCACATTGTGACACAGTGAAGCCGTCCACGCTGGGTGGTGGGGGTGGTTTGGACTCGATAGATAAAATATTACGATTTTTAGCATAAAGAAAACAAATCCGAATTTTTGAGCGATGGGACAATAAAATAATGAAAGGAATTAAATAAATCTAATTGATCCCTTGACTTTGGGGTAGCGCAACTCTGTTGCTACTAGCTTTCTTCTGGGAGAATGCGACCCGAATTTCCCAGCGACGGGAAAATACATTAATGACAAAAACATCTTATAGATCCCTTGACTTCGGGGTATCGCGACTTTGTTGCTGCTAGCTTTTCTCTGCGAGGAAGCGCCCGAATTTCCCAGCGATGGGACAATAAAGTAATGAGAGAGAAAAAATCTAATATATCCCTTGACTTTGGGGTAGTGCGACTCGGTTGCTGATAGCTTTTCACTGGGAGGAAGCGACCCGAATTTCCCAGCGAATAGACAATAAAGTAATGAAAAACAACAATCTAATATATCCCTTGACTTTGAGGTAGCGTGTCTCTGTTGCTGCTAGCTTTCCACAGGGAGGAAACGCCCCGAATTTCCCAGTGATTGGACAATGAAGTAAAGAAGAAACAAGTCGCGTAAGGCGAATATACAATATTTAGTCAAGTAGCTGTCGAACTCACAGAATGAAACTGAACGCAATGCCATTTTTCAGCAAGACCGTATACTCGTAGCATCGTCAGTCCACCGCTCATGGCAAAGGCAGTGAAATTGACAAGAAGAGCGGGGTAGTAGTTGCGCTAAGAAGGATAGCACGCTTTTCTGTACCTCTCTTTGTTTTAACTTTCTGAGCGTGTTTTTAATTTAAACATATCATATCTATATGTTTTTGGAATCGGGAACCGACAAGGAATAAGATGAAAGTGTTTTTAAATTGATTTGGACAATTTAATTTTGATAATAATTTTTATATATTTAATTTTCAGAGCTTGTTTTTAATCCGAATATAACATATTTATATGTTTTTGGAATCAGCAAATGATGGAGAATAAGATAAACGTAAATTTGGATCGTTTTATAAATTTTTATTTTTTTTTACAATTTTCCGATTTTTAATGACCAAAGTCATTAATTAATTTTTAAGCCACCAAGCTGAAATGCAATACCGAAACCCGGGCTTCGTCGAAGATTACTTGACCAAAATTTGAACCAATTTGGTTGAAAAATGAGGGCGTGACAGTGCCGCCTCAACTTTCACGAAAAGCCGGATATGACGTCATCAAAGACATTTATCAAAAAAATGAAAATTTTTTTCGGGGATTTCATACCCAGGAACTCTCATGTCAAATTTCATAAAGATCGGTCCAGTAGTTTAGTCTGAATCGCTCTACACACACACACACACACACACACGCACGCACGCACATACACCACGACCCTCGTTTCGATTCCCCCTCGATGTTAAAATATTTAGTCAAAACTTGACTAAATATAAAAACATCTGATAGATCCCCTGATTTGGAGGAAGCGCGACTTTGTTCCTGCTAGCCTTCCATTGGGGGGGAATTGACCCGAATATCCCAGCGATGGGACAAAAAAGTAATGAAATAAGAATCAAAACATTTAATAGATCCCTTGACTTAATTTGGAGATGACAAGAAAATATCGGGCGTATTTACGTGATTTGTAAACCGCGGGGCGATTGTTTTACATTTTTACGAATCACGGGTTAACACGCTCGCATATTACGTCTTCTATGCTATTCCTTCTGATTCTTTCTTTATTTGGTGTTTAACGTCGTTTTCAACCACGAAGGTTATATCGCGACGGGATTCCTTCTGATGCAGGTGTCGATCGCATTTACGATCAAAAACAGGAGTTTTTGCGTCAATTACTAAGGGCATTATGCCAAAAAGCGCTGTATGTCAGCAAGGACTTGTTAGTTTGCTTTGAAACTTTCCGAATATTTTGCCTACATACTACATGTAAGCTACTACGGGTAGTACATAGACAAATTGAACGAAATGACATAGGAATTAATGCCTTAATTTGGGTGCGTAATTTGTCGCAATAATTTGTTGCCGAAGGATTTTAATAGATATGCGCGGAGCGGAATGTATATGGCCTTTCTGATTCCTTATTGAAAACATTTAATAGATCCCTTGACTTTGGAGATGACAAGAAAATATCCGGCGCATTTACGTGATTTGTAAATCGCGGGGCGATTGTTTTACATTTTTACAAATCACGGATTCACACGCTCGCATATTTTGTGTTCTATGCTATTCCTTCTGATGCAGGTGTCGATCGTATGTGCGGTCAAAAACGGGAGTTTTTTGCGTTAATTACGAGGGGCATTATGCGAAAAAGCGCTGTATGTCAGCAAGGACTTGTTAGTTTGCTTTGAAACTTTCCGACTATTTTGACTACGTACTACATGTACTACGGGTAGTAGCATAGACAAATTGAACAAAATGACATGGGAATTAATGCCTTAATTCGGGTGCGTAATTTGTCGCAATACTTTGTTGGTGAAGTTTGTTTAATTCAACTGGTAAAAGTAGCACAAATGGTAAACATTATTTAGTGTGTGTTATTCATGTGTTATTTTTGTAAAAGAGTAATTCATTCAGTGTTCACAACAGGTGTTTTAAAAATGTGTTTAAAAGTGGAATGTTTACAGTATATACAACAACTTATTCGGAACGATAACCTCGATAAGATCAAACGAATTATGTATTGTTTGCTTGTCATGTGGGTAATCCTTACACGTAACAAACAACAAACAAACCACAAGGTAGTCCACATCGTATGGCCCAGAGAGGTAATAAAAGCTCGGAAAAAATCAGACACTCAGCGAGCTACTTCTGTTCTCCGACAGGGCCTATTTCTCCCACATAATAATAATAACGATTACTTATATAGCGCGTAAACCTCGTGGTGACGAGCCCAGAGCGCTTTACACTTACATAATCATAATACAAACAAGGAAAGAGAACTAAATCCGAATAAATTCAAACATGGTCACACACACCCACACACGCACGCACACACACGCACACACACACACACACACACACACACGCGCGCGCGCGCACACACACACACAATCTTTCTTTCGTCATTGTCAATGTTCAGGTAACCCGCAATGTCATTCCATGTACGCATACGTTATTCTGGTACAACACACACAGGCACATACACATCCTCATGAACGCCACACTTTAGTAGATAATACACGTGGCAGCGCCGATGACTCACCGATCATGGGATCTCCTTCAGAGGTCTAACTTAAACATGTGTGTTTTGAGGGCTGTTCTAAAGGCAGATGGTGACTGGGAATCCCTAATGCTCCGGGGGATTTTCTCCCAGACAAGAGGTCCCTGGTACTTGAAGGATCTCTCAAATCCATAGTTAGTTGATTTTCTGTTTCTTTTTGGTTTACTAAGTACATTGGTATCTGTTGCAGAGCGAAGAGAGGAGAGGTTTGAATATTTTGATAACATCTCAGAGAGATAAGCAGGTCCTGTACCATGAAAGAAAGAGAAACAAATGCATGCAATTTTGTATTGAATACGACTTCTTACAGGCAGCCAGTGAAGGGATCTCAAAACAGGTGTGATGTGGTGTCTTTTAGGGGTCTTTGTGATTAATCTAGCGGAGTTGTTCTGTACTTTCTGCAGTTTTTCAATGAGATAGTCAAATGAACCAGAAAGAAGGGCGTTTCCGTAATCTAGCCTTGAAAGAACGAGAGAGCAAATGAGGGTTTTTGTAGCATCGGAAGAAAGGCAGTGGCGGATGGAGCTAATTTTTCTCAGTTCATAGTAGGCATTTCTACAGACAGTGGAGACTTGTTGTTTGAAGCAGAGAGTTTCGTCGAAGATGACACCGAGGTTTCGTACTTGAGAAGCCAACTGAATATCAGTTCCAGCTATAGAGATTTGGGCAGGAAGGGATGGTTCTTTTTTAAGAGAAGGGGGTACAACTAGCATGATCTCGGTCTTGTCGTCATTAAGTTTCAATTTATTTTCGGTCATCCACAATTTCAAGTCAGAGATGCAGTTCTTAGTTGTCTCGATTGTGTTGGGGAGGTCAGTAATAGGGCCAGATTTTTGTAACTGAGTGTCATCAGCAAAGCTTTCATAGGAAACAGAGTGGCGAGAGATGACATTAGATATTGGTTTCGTGTACATGATGAATAGCACCGGGCCAAGTACAGATCCTTGGGGGACACCGAAAGTCAACGGGGATGGAGCAGATTGGAAGCCGTCAATGGAGACTATCTGAGAGCGGTCTGTGAGGTAGGACTTAAACCAAGCTAAGGCAGTGTGGCAAATACCAAAAGAATTGTGAAGTCTTGTCAGGAGAACGGAATGGTCAATAGTGTCAAATGCTGCCGAGAGATCTAATAGAGAAAGGACAGACACATGCTTTTGATCGAGAGCTAAGAGAAGGTCATTTGCAACTTTGATGAGAGCGGTTTCTGTTGAGTGGCCAGCCCTATACGCGGACTGATGGGGGTCGAGGAGCTTGTTCTGGGTGAGGTGCCCAATGATCTGAGAGAGAACTATCTTTTCAAGTAATTTCGAGAAAAAAGGAAGATTTGAGACGGGTCTGAAGTTTTTTAGGCAGTTAGGGTCTAGGGAAGGTTTTTTAAGCAGAGGGCGGACTACCGCCGATTTGTATACAGATGGGAAGATCCCGGTGGCCAGCGAGTCATTGACGATACCGGTAATGCATGGAACTAGCGCATCAATACACTGGTTGAGAATGCACGAGGGCAATGGGTCAAGCTCACATGTCTTACGGTTGGATTCAGCAATTTTTTCTCTGACAAAACATTCTGACACATAGTGAAAACCCGAGAAAGATGTTCCTGAGAATTTTTTCTCTGTGAATTTGCTGGTGGTAGAGGTTAGCTGAGAGTCAAGTTCTTCTCGTATTGTCTGTACTTTAATTCTAAAGTAATCGGAAAATTCACAGGGTAGACGACTTGGAGTGTATATGGTCGGGAGAGGACAGTTTTTCTCTTTACCAAGCAGACTATTTGTGACAGAATACAGCTGCTTCATAGTCTTAGCTGCGAGTACCTGGGCTGAGTTATATGCAGTTTTGGCAGCTTCAACAAAGCGATTAACCTGGTGTTTAGCTCTGTTAAAAATCTCTGTGTCGATGTACGTGCTCGACGGTCGCAGCATGCGGCGTTCAGCTCTGCGTCGCTCCTGCTTCAGTGGCCGCAGCTCATCAGCGACAGCGCTATACCATTCACATGAAGACCGCGACGACACCTTGCGACGTCTTGGCGGGGCATGCGAATCTAGAGCATCTTTGAGGTACTGGTCGAGTTGATGAGCGGCGGGATGGACGGAAGAGTTGATGGAGGCCAGCATGTCCTCTGTCAGGGCGGCAACATCAACAGCGGCGATATTCCTTCTCATGACGAAGGTAGGGCGATGTTCAGGTTTAGGGAGAAATAAGTCCAGTACAGCACAGTAGTGATCCGAGGGTAGAGTGTAATCCATAGTCAAAGACTTGATGATCGATTCATCATCTCGGCAAACAACCCAATCCAAGGTGTGTCCGTTGCGCTGTGTTGGAACGGTGATGGTTTGGGAGAGTTTGAATACGTTGAGAATATCCCACATATCCTCAGTGAGGGGATGGCGCGCATCATCGAACCAGACGTTGACGTCACCGACGATGAGCAATTTGCCCCTAAGCCCATTGCAGTACTCCAGAAAATCCGGGAACTCGTTTTTAAACTGCATATGTGTGAGCTTGTTCTTACGGCTAGGTGGGGGGCGGTAGATGACGAAGAGGTGAAGGGTGTCAGATGGAAGGACAAGAGTCAGCTCAACGAGCTCAAAAGACGGGTGGGGGAAGTTGAAGTCTGTTTTTGGTTTGATGTTAGGGAGAAGGGATTCCTTGATGATAATTGCAATCCCACCTCCTACGCGCCCTTCCCGAGAGTAAGGCAGCGTTTTGTAGCCGGGGGGTGTTAAGTCCTTGATCTTAGCGTTAGCTCCTTTATGGGGGAGCCACGATTCAGTAATGCAAAAGATATCCGTGTCGTTGTCCATTATAAAAGCGTTGATTGGGGCGCTGGTCTCTTTATTTGCTGCTGACTGAGCGTTAAAAACACAGACAGAAAGATTTTCAGATTGCTTTATGTTGCAAGGCACACGGACAAGATTGCCGTGATTTACAGTTGAATGGCGCGTATGGTAAGACGAGTGAGGGAGGAAAGGAGCATGGATGTCGTCAGTACGATTGAGAGCTGGGGCGGAAAGAGGTAGGACAGTATGACGTCTACTTTCTTTTTTGTGCTCTTCTTCTGTGTGTTTTCCTGATGACGTCAGCACCAGGATTTTCCTTTGCTTTTTTCTTCCCCCTCGGCAGCCACGCTTTTTAGGAAGATGTACGCCGATCCGTAATTCACGTAATCGCGAGGTTAACTCAGGGTCAAGCTTAGCAGATTGTGCAGATAGAAGCTGTTCGCGTGTGTAGGGTGTCGACAACTTCACAGGTTCAATTTCTGGAAAATTGTCGTGCACGGCGCGTGGATCTGCGTGAAAACCGTGAGCCTGGCGGAGTTGTGACACGCTGCGCCTGGGAAACCCGTGGGGAGAAATAACAGGAGAAAATGGAGGCTTGGAAAGTTAGCTGCAACAGAGTCGCGCTACCCCAAAGTCAAGGAATATATTAGATTTTTCTCTCTCATTACTTTATTGTCCCATCCCAAGGTAGTCCACATCTTATGGCCCAGAGAGGTAATAAAATCTCGGGGAAAAAATCAGACAGTCAGCGAGCTACTTCTGTTCCCTGACATATGGCCCATCATGGCCTATTGCCTATTTTCGCGGATAGGTGTGATATTGTGAGAGACGGACTGAATGACACTTGACTTAAAGTGTGAAGCGACTAGAACACCAAAAGCGTTTCTGCTTCAAGACAGGCCTTCGCACTTAGGCTGTGTCTGTGACGAGCTGGAAACATAAGTTAAATCAAAGCGTGAAATGTGTTCGATGTATTTTTGATTTCTTCAACATTAATTTTGTTTAAATTGCAGTTTCGGTATAACCGTGGTCCCTCTTATATACTGATAATGGTAATAGTAATCATAAACAAGTCGCGTAAGGCGAAAATACAATATTTAGTCAAGTAGCTGTCGAACTCACAGAATGAAACTAAACGCAATGCCATTTTTCAGCAAGACCGTATACTCGTAGCATCGTCAGTCCACCGCTCATGGCAAAGGCAGTGAAATTGACAAGAAGAGCGGGGTAGTAGTTGCGCTAAGAAAGATAGCACGCTTTTCTGTACCTCTCTTTGTTTTAACTTTCTGAGCGTGTTTTTAATCCAAACATATCATATCTATATGTTTTTGGAATCAGGAACCGACAAGGAATAAGATGAAAGTATTTTTAATTTGATTTGGACAATTTAATTTTGATAATAATTTTTATATATTTATTTTTCAGAGCTTGTTTTTAATCCGAATATAACATATTTATATGTTTTTGGAATCAGCAAATGATGGAGAATAAGATGAACGTTAATTTGGATCGTTTTATACATTTTTATTTTTTTTTTACAATTTTCCGATTTTTAATGACCAAAGTCATTAATTAATTTTTAAGCCACCAAGCTGAAATGCAATACCGAAGTCCGGGCTTGGTCGAAGATTACTTGACCAAAGTGTCAACCAATTTGGTTGAAAAATGAGGGCGTGACAGTGCCGCCTCAACTTTCACAAAAAGCCGGATATGACGTCATTAGAGACATTTATCAAAAAAATGAAAAAAACGTTCGGGGATTTCATACCCAGGAACTCTCATGTCAAATTTCATAAAGATCGGTCCAGTAGTTTAGTCTGAATCGCTCTACACATACACACACACATGCACACACGCACATACACCACGACCCTCGTTTCGATTCCCCCTCGATGTTAAAATATTTAGTCAAAACTTGACTAAATATAAAAAGATAAAACAATAATAAAGTTTTGTTATGTATTGCAAATCCTGACATGGTTCTGGGCGTTTCACAAAATTAATGTGTTAACAAAATTACAAAGCAATGTACATAATGAACATTTTAAAACAAAACCATTTTCTCCCTATAAAAATCAACTAGTACTGTGGCATCAGCATTAACAGGGAAAACAAATCTGAAAATTATTAAAAGCACAATCACCTACAAGATGCACATTATAATACATTATTTATCCAGAATCTATCATAATATTGATTGTTTGTTATTATGTGTTTGCGGCTGCCAGTTTCGGTCAAACTAACGTTCACAACCTGTCTTTCACAACCTTTAAACTCATGTTTGTTTTGAATTTATTTTTTTTAATGACATTGTACTATCTCTACATCACCAATAAATAAAATTCATACACTACCATCTCGTTATACCGACTGCTAAACGTACCAGCCGGGCGGGACGGCTCTGAGTTAGCCGAATGCAATCACGTTGTCTTCTGCGCTTGAGCGCACCCCATACACACCTCTTGACATACTCTTGAAAGCGATAAGACACCACCCGAGTAGCCAACGGCGGCTTTCTTTAATTGCGATAACAACTCGTTTCAAACTGTCGTTAAAGACAGGTCCAACTACACTTACTTGTAAGATGTTACATTATGGAGGTCAAAATGGCCAATTTTCTGTAGTTTTCGGGGGAGAAATCTATCCTGTTACTGTATTAAAAAAGAAGCTTAAATTTGTCAGCACATTATTTTATTTTAGTACCAGTTCAGTGCCTCATATGGCTTTTTGACCAATCAGGACGGATTCTAGGTGACCCTCTAAATGTTATAACGTTCAAGCAGGGACCCTTTTTGTTTATCAAGCAAAACATTGACAAGACAAAGTACAAATTTAAATCAACAATACCAACGTGATTTATTCTAAAGAATGACACTTCAAATGCTGCGAGATAATACTCTCTTTATCTAAAAAAAAAAGTACAGAAAAGCTAGTTTTGTCGGTGGGTGCTTCACGGAATAGCAAAGCACCGCCCATCCTCTGAGTGTGCAATGCCGACCCGCTCACTTGGAATCTAAATGATCAAAGTTCGAAAAAATCTAGTGAAATTGCGTCACTCGCTTTACGTCAAATGTATCTTTACAGCATTTCCCATCGTCTGGAGTCGGTTCTAAATCTCTCTCTCTCTCTCTCTCTCTCTCTCTCTCTCTCTCTCTCTCTCTCTCTCTCTCTCTCTCTCTCTCCTCTCTCTCTCTCTCTCCCCCTCTCTCTCTCTCCCTCTCTCCCTCTCTCTCCCCCTCTCTCTTTTTCTCTCTCTCCCCTCTATCTCACTATTCTCTTTCTTTCTCTCTTTCTATCATCATCATCATCATCATCATCATCATCATCATCATCATCATCATCATCATCATCATTTTTCTTTTCTTTTCTTGCTCCTCTTACAGTATCACGGTAAATGTTCCCAAATAGATCCTAGTTACCTCAGAGGACGTTAATCCCCAAAGTCAGCCAGTCAGTCAGTCATTAAAGGCAAAAGCGAGGTAACGCACAACTGGGTCCGACCAGTAAAGCCGTCGCTGCCTGTGTGACAACCACCATAAAAATCTACCACAGCGGGAAACTTTCAAGTTAAGTATTTTCAACCATCATGTGCCCGCATTTAACTTTACAATCAAAGGATGTCTGTTGAGATAATCGAATGGATCAAAACTTTGAAACCTGCCCGCATATTCTAAGCCGACTAACACATAATTGTTAAGGACATCATAAAATGGTTCTCGGTGAAAACTTGACCGAGGGCCATTTTACGACGTCCTTGACTCGAGTGTGTGACGTATACTTTTATGCTCTGCTTCTTGGGCAAGGTAAAGAACACCGAAAATATTTCAATGCCGTTCTCGAGCTACGCTGACTTTTACAAAGGGTACAGCTGACACGGCTTACGTAATCTGGTTTCCTGGTCATTTGTGTGAAAAATCTGTCCGACAAAGAAGAAGAAGAAGAAGTGCGCGCAGAGAGAGAGAGAGAGAGAGAGAGAGAGAGAGAGAGAGAGAGAGAGAGAGAGAGAGAGAGAGAGAGAGAGAGAGACAGAGACAGAGACAGACAGACAGACAGACAGACAGACAGACAGACTTTCCGCACTCGTTAAAATGTCAGTCGATACTGGAATGAATGTTAAAACATTGTAAACCCCCCCCCCCAAAAAAAAAAATATTAAAATTAAACATTCATACGAGTTACTATCTGTGACAAGAACGCATAAGAAGTATAGCAACTAAATATTAATCCGCTTACCCATTGCTCCTCTTCGCACCTCGGCCTGTGAGTCGTCCTTTTCCTGAGTACTTGCACACAAGTTTTGCGTATGCATACTTCAGTTCGTCTGGAAAGGGCTGTTTTGAATTCTTGTTCGCAAGTTGAACAGCACGACTGTATTTGACCACGTACACCAAATCGTTCTTTCTGGAAAAGTCTGCCAGCCGTTCAGTAAGATCATTCCAACTTCTGAATGTTTTCCCCAACTGTCATTTGTGCCATTTCTCAGCGATTGATCAACGGTGTGGTTATTATGGATGTAGTAAGTGTCGAATTGTGAGAATGCACAGTTCTGTCCGCCAAGTGGTTTTAAACACTGCACGTATTTGCACCAAGTAATAACGTGTCACATCAAAATAGTTCTTTACCTGTCAGATAGTTTAGCGCCAAAAACATGAACCAATGGCAATGATAGCCCATGGATTAGTAAGTCATATGATGTTGGGGCGGGGCCAATGAACTAATGTCAACACAGTAAGTATCAACCAATGTTTGGCTCCGCCCCCACATCACGTGGACTGGGTGGCCGAGTGGTAACGCACTTGCGCTCGGAAGCGAGAGGTTGCGAGTTCGACCCTGGGTCAGGGCGTTAGCAATTTTCTCCCCCCTTTCCTAACCTAGGTGGTGGGTTCAAGTGCTAGTCTTTCGGATGAGACGAAAAACCGAGGTCCCTTCGTGTACACTACATTGGGGTGTGCACGTTAAAGATCCCACGATTGACAAAAGGGTCTTTCCTGGCAAAATTGTATAGGCATAGATAAAACAATGTCCACCAAAATACCCGTGTGACTTGGAATAATAGGCCGTGAAAAGTAGGATATGCGCCGAAATGGCTGCGATCTGCTGGTCGATGTGAATGCATGAAGTATTGTGTAAAAAATTCCATCTCACACGGCATAAATAGATTCCTGCGCCTTGAGTCCGAGTCTGGAGATACGCGCGCGATAGAAGACTTCATATATATAATCACGTGACCCATAAACCCATCGCCTGTAATTAGATCATACTATTACCGCTTCAGTTCTGAGACATCCTGCTTGCTGGCGCGCGCGCAGAGAAAAAAATTCCCTCTTTATCTTCGCTTCTGATGCTCATCCTATTGTTGTTGGCACTCGGGTTTGTTTGTTTGTTTGCTTAACGCCCAGCCGACCACGAAGGGCCATATCAGGGCGGTGCTGCTTTTGACATATAACGTGCGCCACACACAAGACAGAAGTCGCAGCACAGGCTTCATGTCTCACCCAGTCACATTATTCTGACACCTGACCAACCAGTCCTAGCACTAACCCCATAATGCCAGACGCCAGGCGGAGCAGCCACTAGATTGCCAATTTTAAAGTCTTAGGTATGACCCGGCCGGGGTTCGAACCCACGACCTCCCGATCACGGGGCGGACGCCTTACCACGAGGATTGGAACTCGGGTAACAGGGAGCGAAGGGCAGTGCCCCACCTAGTGATCGAGTGCCACAACCCAGACTTTTCCCTTAATATATACATAGGTTTTAAACTCCTGCTTCTGGATTATACAAAACACATTAAAACATGTATTAAACAATGGCGACTGGACGTGAGAGGGAACAATAAAGAGACCAAAAAGCAATGTACTCACGTTAAAATGACGAACACGGAACGAATAACAGCGACGTTTCGACCTAAGGGTCTTCTTCAGGCACAAAAACACAAAAATACACACACAAAAAAGAAGAAGAAAGACGATAGAACAAATGAAGAGAAGAATAACTGACAAAACAACTGCACTGCACAAACCAACAAATGACAAAGACACAACACTTCGAATTAACCTAAAATAAATCTCATAACAAAATAATTGTAATCATTTTTTTTTTTTACAGGAATGTATATGTTTCTGTGTTTGTTTTTGTTTTAATACAAAAAAAACCGTGATCAAATAATCAGAACTCTTTCAAAATATTCTGAATAAAATATATTAAATGCAATAACTTTTGGTTTTTTTTAATTCAAATAAATGTTTTAGTTTGACTGCATTTGAATAGAAACTGAATTCTGATGAAAGCAGTTACTGTAAAGTCATTTGAAGTCACATGATAAAAATCACATGGTTTAGTTGAGCAGACCAAAAAGTGCAGAGCTAAAATATGTGTATGAATCTGTGTGAAAATCCAGTCCGTTTGTCCACAGGGATGCTAGGAAGCAGTCAAATGGGGTCGCTCAATCTGCTCAAATCCAGTCAAATGGGGTCGCACGGGCCGACAAATGGGGACGTCCCCGTTTGTCGGAAGCGTCCCCATTTGACTGCTCTCCAGTGACAATCGTCCCCATTTGTCGGTAAAACCACCTACACACACACACACACACACACAACTGAACACACACATACACACACTGATCATCAGTTTATAAATGTGAAACAAAAAGTGCAGTGCATGTATACATTTTTGGGGTGTATCTCCTATTTCCTCTATATGAGCCTTGTCACAGTACAGTGTACACGAGAGTATGCATTGCCCGTGCGTTGAGCAGAGAAAGTAGGTCATTCTTAAGCTGACAATTTTGTGCAGCCAGATTTTAGTTTCCTTCTATATTCCTATGCAACACTTTTGCTGGGGCACTAGGCGAGTTAATCGTTTTCCCATGTGTTGCTTGGGTGGGACATGTAAGGACCAGAGAAGCCGACTGACCACAGAGAGGCCTTTGTTCTACTTCCCCCCCTCCCCGAAACATCCGTCCGAGATGGTGGCTAATTGACTGGACTTGCAACTTTCTCAACTTGTACAGTACAAACTGAAGTGACTCGAATTTGAGTTTTGGGATTTCTCTTGCTCTACCTTTTCTGATAATGTTTTACTCACCTCGTTTTTAGATGCAATACATAATGTCTCTTTACATTTAGTCAAGTTTTGACTACATGTTTTAACATAGAGGGGGAATCGAGACGAGGGTCGTGGTGTATGTGTGTGTGTGTGTGTGACGTGTGTGTGTGTGTGTGTGTGTGTGTGTGTGTGTGTGTGTGTGTGTGTGTGTGTGTGTGTGTGTGTGTGTGCTTGTGTGTGTGTGTGTGCGTGCGTGTGTAGAGCGATTCAGACCAAACTACTGGACCGATCTTTATGACATTTTACATGAGAGTTCCTGGGAATGATATCCCCGGATATTTTTTTTTTCGATAAATACCTTTGATGACGTCATATCCGGCTTTTTGTAAAAGTTTGGCGGCACTGTCACACCCTCATTTTTCAATCAAATTGATTGAAATTTTGGCCAAGCAATCTTCGACAAAGGCCGGACTTGGTATTGCATTTCAGCTTGGTGGCCTAAAAATTAATTAATGACTTTGGTCATTAAAAATCTGAAAATTGTAAAAAATATTTTTTTTTTATAAAACGATCCAAATTTACGTTCATCTTATTCTTCATCATTTTCTGATTCAATATACATATAAATATGTTATATTTAGATTAAAAACAAGCTCTGAAAATTAAAATTATAAAAATTATGATCAAAATTAAATTTTTGAAATCAATTTAAAAACACTTTCATCTTATTCCTTGTCGGTTCCTGATTCCAAAAACATATAGATATAATATGTTTGGATTAAAAAAAACGCTCAGAAAGTTAAAATGAAGAGAGGTACAGAAAAGCGTGCTATCCTTCTTAGCGCAACTACTACTCCGCTCTTCTTGTCAATTTTACTGCCTTTGCCACAAGCGGTGGACTGACGATGCTACGAGTATACGGTCTTGCTGCAAAATTGCATTGCGTTCAGTTTCATTCTATGAGTTCGACAGCTTGACTAAATGTTGTATTTTCGCCTCACGCGACTTGTTTTGTTTTAGGATCGATTATGATAATGATTGAGAAAGGAGAATAGCCGGTGTTAGTTTTACAGTCGGTTTTATGAAGTTTGAGTAAAGAAGTGCGTGGTTTTTACCCTCCCTTTCGTTTTCCTTCCCCTTCTTTAGTTTGCTATTATTGTGCTTATCATTTCCTGCTTCTGCACACACACACACACACACACACACACCACACACCACACACCACACACACACACACACACACACACACACACAAACACACACACACACAGGGGTGTTGCTAGACATTTTAATGTTGGGACATTTGGCCGTAACTGTCAGAACGCTTTCCCAGGTAGCAAAAGATCTGGAAATCATCTGCGGGACAGATGCCAGTTGCCACATATTGTACATATGTCAGAAATCGTATGGATACCACATAATTACAATTTGTCATTTCTCACATGATCTGACCATGACCAGCGGCATATCGTAGCCAACTGGATTCTTGCTGGCGCGGTCAGCTACTCTACTTTTTAAAGCTGAATTATTTTAAAGCTTTTGTTTGTGAACAATTATGGTATTTATTTTGCGAATTATTGTATATTAATTACAAAAAATGACAATTGAAAAATCTGAATTTGGGACAAAGTATGGTATGCCATTTTTGTTGTTGAGTGCGTCTAAACCCTCCAAAAAAGGTTTTGAGTGTGTGTAAAAAACCAAACTAAAATACAGGTTTTTTTGCAATTTGTTTGTGTCATTTGTTATTTTGCAAAAAATGTATGTGTGATACTTTTTGCAATCAGCCGAAGTTTGCTGTCTGAGTTTGACTATATTTTATAAGGTGAGCGTCCCCAGCCACCATGATCCTGCATGCGGGTTTTTTTCTTTTTCATGCTGGAGTGCGTGACACCTTCGCTATTCGCGCCTTACATTTCGCCAACTTTTACGCAGATTGTCGCAGTCGAAACGATTTCACCACGCTTATTTGAAAAGGTGATTGCAATCTTTGTTTTCCTAATTTAATACAGTGCATTTATGTTTGTTCTTTATAAAAACTAATTTTTTTATGTTTACTTTTTTTACCTGTATTTAATTTTGACATTTTGACATAAAAAGTAGTTATTCTTCTTGGTGAATTTTTTTTTATTTAGAATTTTAATTGCATTATAACCTTTATTCGGTTATTTTTAAAGTTATTTTCAGACAGTTTGGATTCAAAGAATACATTTTATTTTTAATCAAATATTTTTATCTTATGTATCGTTATTAAATTTTTATCATAAAATTTGTTCTCAGTCTTTTTATTTTTTTTATTTGATAAAATAAATCCAAAAACAAAGAGACTGCCAACCTTCAATACAAAAAAAATTTGGTAGAAAAAAGTTGCTGAAGTTTTGTTTTTTGGTCAACTGAGCATTTACACTCATAATGTTTAGATCAGTGAGCTGTTTGTTTTAAGGGAGACAATAACAACTGCAAAGAGCAATATCTTTCAGTTATTTCCCTTGTTAATTAATGATCTCACTTCCGGTTGGCGCTAAAGTTAGTATGCCACATGTTGTGGCGTTTTTCACCCTTTTATCTTCCTACCTTGTATTGATGTAAGGTAATCCTTGTCTTTCATTCTAAAATGAAGATTGATTGTCTCACGAAGTACTAAGTGAATTAACTGATGGAACAGTTTGATTTCGAATTTGATGACTGATGGCAGTGATGGGAGGGGGGCCTCACAAGTCACAGTCACAGCTAGTCACAGTCTCGATTTTATTTTTTTTGGCCTAGAAGAACACTGTTATATTCATCCAAGTTTGTTTTTTTCTGAACGAGGTGTGAGTCAACTAACTTTTCCAAAAACATGATGTTGATTGATGTTGTGGTTTGTTTTTTAGAATAGAAGTTGTAAAACTAAAACAGTAAAAGTGAAAATGCTCAGATTCGCCGGTCACCTGCACACAAAAATCGGGGAGGTTGCTAAATTACAACACATGTCTTACCCGTTCGCTTCAAATATAATCCAATCAGTTTGAAACATTGTTCACAAGTAGACAGACTCTGCTTTTCATATTCATGATATTGATATTGATTGAATAATATATTTTATTCGCGAGCTGATCTACATTACACACGATGTCGATGACAAAATTCAACCAACCCGATTTTTTGTTGAAGTAAACAAATGTATGTAACCTGCGAATTAGATGGTAGTTTTTTACATTCTCACTTAACATTTATCAGCTTCCTGTCTCTTGGTAAACTTCTGGTTTCTAATCTACTGATTATACATTCCAATTTTGTTTTCATTGATGAACAAGTGTGGACTTTTTAAAGATTTTTTTCTTTCTTCATTTAAAAAAAATGTCATCCATCAAATGTAAATTGCATCTTCATCAAGTGTTAACTATTTCTGTGATATTTTTTCAAGGTGGCGGTAATGAACAGCTTCGGTCAGTTCAAACATACTCTGAACTACAAACAGGACCTTGCGTATTGAGCCGAGGTAAGTAACCATTGATATCGCTCTGCCTCATAAATCAATAACCGTTCAACTTCAAGATTTCTCTCTCTCCCAACCTCAATTTTGTATTTTCTCTTTGGTGAGTCAGGTTGTGACTTTTGTTTACATGGCAGACTTTGTACCAACTTTCCCCCTACTTTGAAACAATTTTAGTCAGCCCCAAATCAAGTCAAAAGTGCTACCCTTGTGATGTAAACTGCTAAACAGCGCAAACTGTCAAACTTGTTTTAAGCAACGATTCTTGTCAGACTTTGAAGGCCAGTGCAGCTATTGGAGCTACCTCCTAATGCGACAAAAACAGTTTGGCTATAGTTTGACTCTATAGCTAACCAATCAGTAAGCGGCGATAAGAAAAGTCAGCGGAATATCTTTTTTATTCCACGGCCAAGTCCAGCAGCTTTTGTAGTCGCTGCTAAGTCTTACATTAATTGTTTCTAAATTATATTATACATTCCAATTTTGTTGTGAGTGTGACTTTGAGGCTTGTGAATGATGAATCATTGTGTTCCTAATTAAATTTCAAGGATTTATTTTTCAGAAATCCATGAGTATGACAGTTTGAACTTGAAGAAAGCTGAGATGGACAGTGACCTCAGCCCTCAACAGACAACATCTCCACAGATGCCGCTAACGCAGACTGTGGTTTCGCTACTGCGGCCAGGTGAAGATGTACAGGTATATCTCGCTAGCAACAAATGCAACGTTAACAGCGACACATTTTGTTTTATGAATTTGGCTTATTTTGTCTTTTATTCTTTTGTAGAACCTTTTTAAAGTAATAAAAGCAGATGTGTAAAAAAAAATTACATTTTTTTTACTGGTTTAGGGAAACAAATGCATTGTTTTCAGTAAACAGGAAAAACAGGGTGGTATGTTGATGATTGCTTTATTGTTTTATTTTCAAATTACCCAGGCGTGTGTGTTTTTCATTGATGAACAAGTGTGGACTTTTTAAAGATTTTGTTCTGTCTTTAAAAAAAAAATGTCATCCATCAAATGTAAATTGCATCTTCATCAAATGTTAACTATTTCTGTGATATTTTTTCAAGGTGGCGGGAATGAACAGCTTCAGTCTAGTCGAAGAAGAAGAAGAAGAAGAGCCGAGGTAAGTAACCATTCATATCGCTCTGCCTCATAAATCAATAACCGTTCAACTTCAAGATTTCTCTCTCTCCCAACCTCAATTTTTTATTTTCTCTTTGGTGAGTCAGGTTGTGACTTTTGTTTACATGGCAGACTTTGTACCAACTTTCCCCCTACTTTGAAACAATTTTAGTCAGCGCCAAATCAAGTCAAAAGTGCTACCCTTGTGATGTAAACTGCTAAACAGCGCAAACTGTCAAACTTGTTTTAAGCAACGATTCTTGTCAGACTTTGAAGGCCAGTGCAGCTATTGGAGCTACCTCCTAATGCGACAAAAGCAGTTTGGCTATAGTTTGAGTCTATAGCTAACCAAACAGTAAGCGGCGATAAGAAAAGTCAGCGGAATATCTTTTTTATTCCACGGCCAAGTCCAGCAGCTTTTGTAGTCGCTGCTAAGTCTTACATTAATTGTTTCTAAATTATATTATACATTCCAATTTTGTTGTGAGTGTGACTTTGAGGCTTGTGAATGATGAATCATTGTGTTCCTAATTAAATTTCAAGGATTTATTTTTCAGAAATCCATGAGTATGACAGTTTGAACTTGAAGAAAGCTGAGATGGACAGTGACCTCAGCCCTCAACAGACAACATCTCCACAGATGCCGCTAACGCAGACTGTGGTTTCGCTACTGCGGCCAGGTGAAGATGTACAGGTATATCTCGCTAGCAACAAATGCAACGTTAACAGCGACACATTTGTCAGGGTCTTTTTGTTTTATGAATTTGGCTTATTTTGTCTTTTATTCTTTTGTAGAACCTTTTTAAAGTAATAAAAGCAGATGTGTAAAAAAAAATTACATTTTTTTTTACTGGTTTAGGGAAACAAATGCATTGTTTTCAGTAAAGAGGAAAAACAGGGTGGTATGTTGATGATTGCTTTAGGGCGGGGATGTAGCTCAGTCGGTAGCGCGCTGGATTTGTATCCAGTTGGCCGCTGTCAGCGTGAGTTCGTCCCCACGTTCGGCGAGAGATTTATTTCTCAGAGTCAACTTTGTGTGCAGACTCTCCTCGGTGTCCGAACACCCCCGTGTGTACACGCAAGCACAAGACCAAGTGCGCACGAAAAAGATCCTGTAATCCATGTCAGAGTTCGGTGGGTTATAGAAACACGAAAATACCCAGCATGCTTCCTCCGAAAACGGCGTATGGCTGCCTAAATGGCGGGGTAAAAAACGGTCATACACGTAAAATTCCACTTGTGCAAAAAACACGAGTGTACGTGGGAGTTTCAGCCCACGAACGCAGAAGAAGAAGAAGATGATTGCTTTATTGTTTTATTTTCAAATTACCCAGGCGTGTGTGTTTTTCATTGATGAACAAGTGTGGACTTTTTAAAGATTTTGTTCTGTCTTTAAAAAAAAAAATGTCATCCATCAAATGTAAATTGCATCTTCATCAAATGTTAACTATTTCTGTAATATTTTTTCAAGGTGGCGGGAATGAACAGCTTCAGTCTAGTCGAAGAAGAAGAAGAAGAAGAAGAAGAAGAAGAAGAAGAGCCGAGGTAAGTAACCATTCATATCGCTCTGAATAATAAATCAATACCTGTTCAACCTCAAGATTTCTCTCTCGCCCAACCTCAATTTTTTTATTTTCTCTTTGGTGAGTCAGGTTGTGACTTTTGTTTACATGGCAGACTTTGTACCAACTTTCCCCCGACTTTGAAACAATTTTAGTCAGCGCCAAATCAAGTCAAAAGTGCTACCCTTGTGATGTAAACTGCTAAACAGCGCAAACTGTCAAACTTGTTTTAAGCAACGATTCTTGTCCGACTTTGAATACCAGTGCAGCTATCGGAGCTACCTCCTAATGCAGTAAAAGCAGTTTGGCGATAGTTTTGCTATAGCTAACCAATCAGTAAGCGGCGATAAGAAAAGTCTGCGGAATATCTTTGTTATTCCACGGCCAAGTCCAGCAGTTTTTGGAGTCGCTGCTAAGTCTTACCTTACTTGTTTCTAAATTGCTGGAGCCGTTCACATGGCTGACTTTTTGCCGACAACCCAGGAGGTATTTTCAAACGACTTCGAGTCGGGTGAAAGTTGTTTGCTCGTCTGTCATGTGTATAGCACTTAAATGTTTTCAGATGATCTGAAAATCTAGGCAGGGATATAGTTTTGTGTCGGTGTGATTTTTCATCAATTTATTTCAACTCGTTGCAGTGCAGTTTTTGAGTGACTGTCAGCTCGCTCCTACCCTTTTTACCTTTTTTTCTTTGTGTGTTTGTGTGAGAGTTATGCCCAGTAAGTTGAGAAAACAAAATAGATCAGTCTCTATGAACCTGAACTGTCAAATTCTCTCAAAGGTTTTATTCATTTACAAAAAATATATTCATCAAATGTAAAAGAATGTAGTGTCCCCCAGCCATACTCATAGTAATAGGCTCAATTTTCTCAGTTTTATTATTCAGAGGATTTATTTTTAGTTCTGTAACCTGAATGGTTTTTTTTGGTAAGAGTTTTTTGCAATTGCATATATGTCTTCATCAAGCATTAATTATTTCTGTGATATTTTTTCAGGGTGGCAGTAATGAACAGCTTCGGTCAGGTCAAACATACTCTGAACTACAAACAAGACCTTGCTTTTTGAGTCGAGGTAAGTAACCATACATATATCACTTAGAGGGCTGTCACACATGCGACTGAGTCGCGCGATTTACCCTGTCACACAGCCGACTCAGTCGTAGGAAACAGCTACGACAAGTCTGCGACTCAGTCTCATGCGATTCCCTCGTAGCTTTGAGGTTTAGAACATGTTCTATTCCTGCGATCCAGTCGTCGGTCAATCGCAGGGGCAGAGCCATCAGAGCCAATCAGAACGCGTTGCTGCGGCCTTGACGCCGTGACTTAAAATAATGGCGGACATTGGCGTACAGCGTCTCTTCGTCGATTCAACACTTTTTGGAAGAACAGTTTTTTACTCAGATATAAAGGAGACGTTTTAGGCGTGTACAGCGGTCGGAAAACATTAATTGCAGCTGTCTGCGAACTTTATTTCTTGCAAAGGCGTAATGCTGAAAGGAATTTTTCAGAAAGGTAGAGCGACGTTCGAACATTTAGCAAAGCGCGTTTGCCGTGTTCATTATGACACGTCACTTCTGCCCCGCTCGCGTGGAGTTATCGTTCGCCAGTCGTTCGTCTATCGTTCATCGTGTGACGGGTCAATGGCCTACGATGTGATGTGCGATCGGCCAAAGACTGAATCGCAAGACTGAATCGCAACGACTGAGTCGCCTGTATGACCGAGGCTTTAGCCTTATAAATCAATAACTGTTCAACTTCAAGATTTCTCTCTCTCCCAACCTTAATTTGTTATTTTCTCTTTGGTGAGTCAGGTTGTGACTTAAGTTTTGTTCACATGGCAGACTTTGTACCAACTTTCCCCCTACTTTAAAACAATTTTAGTCGGCGCCAAATCAGATCAAAATTGCTGCCCTTGTGAACAGCGCAAACGCTCAAACTTGTTTTAAGTGACGATTCTTGTCAGACTTTGAAGGCCAGTGCAGCTATCGGGGCTATCGGAGCTACCTCCTAATGCGATAAGAGCAGTTTGGCGTTAGTTTGGCTATTGCTAACCAATCAGTAAGCGGCGATAAAAAAAGTCTGAGAAAAATCTCTGTTAAAGAATGTAGTGTCCTCCAGTCATACAATTTTACATTGTCAAATGGTAAACATTTTCCTCTGGCTACACTTCATTCTATCAGGTTCTATTTTTTCTCTTTTTTTCCAGGTACCATGCCTCATGTAACAAAGTCTTGCAAGATGTCAGCCGATCAAGCTCACACATCTTCGTGATCAGGGATATCTGTTTCGGCACAGTCGGTGGTGCTAAACTCTGGCGATGGGGGAGAAGTTCTGTCCAAGACACCACCCCTGTGCATCATCCAGAAAGCTGAAGAGTGACAAACCTTGACCCACATTCAGAGTGTAGGACTGATTATCTTAAGATAACATATGATCCTGAAACCAAATTTTAAAGCAGATTAATTCTTCTCAATCCAGAACTTGTCTTTAAATCATACTGCAGAGATTACATTCCCAGTGCTGCGATGGTTATTCACCACACACACTCAAGGTCCAACCCTGAAGTGATGCGATAGTCATGGGTTCACGACAGAGCCTTTTTGGCGGAGAGTTGCGGGTACTTTTTTTGTTTTAGTTTTTGAAAGCCTTTTTTTCCTTAATGTGTTTGTGTTTGACTGACTTGGGAGTATTATTCCTGCTGTGACTTTGTTTCATTGATACAAGATACAAGATACAAGATACAAGAAATTTTATTGTCCTCATCAATACAAGGAAATTTGGCATGTGTGTGGCAAGACATAATACACTGATACATAGACATTTACAAAGCAACAACTGAAGTTCAATATCAACACACCCTTACGCACACATACCCACTACTTCAGACACACAGGCTACATGTGCCCCTCGGACGTACGCAACCCACAATTCACCCAGCCATACAACTCCACATGCACTTATTCATGCAGCACTCTAGCGCCCGGCCATGCACAACTCACACACTGGAACCCTCGTACGGCTACATATGACACCCGCACAAACATTACATCCTCAAACATCGTACTAAATCTACAACTAACAAGCATACATCCACTATCAAACACCGAATACATCATCACACATTACATCATAACATATTGCATTATAACACACGCACAAACATTACAACATCAAACATCGTACTATAATCTACAACTAACAAACAATCATACACTATCAAACACCAAATATATCATCGTACATTAAATTACATCATACCCCCCCACCCCACCATACATTCACAATCGACACAGAATACATCATCATACATATATACATTACATCATAACCCCCATACATGCGCAATCAACACATAGTACATCATCATACATTACATTACAACATAACCCCCCCCCCCCCCCCATCATACAAAGTAAACAGACGTCAACATTCCACTCTTACCCCCCCCCCCCCCCCCCGCCAATCACACGTCCTCTACTCTACCATCGCTCACACCTACTAAACATCACCCATAGTCCTCCAAGTCACAGTTCACAGCACTCATTGTCCTTCCGCAGTCACAGTTCACATCACCCATAGTCCTCACATCACAGTTCACATCACCCATAGTCCTCACAGTCACATTTTACAGCACTCAAGTCTATCTAGCATACTGTCACATTCACAGGGACTGGTTGTAGAGTCGTACAGCCATCGGGAGGAACGAGTCCCTCATCCGGTTCGTCCTGGCCCGCCAGCACCTCAAACGGCGTGATGACTCACGCGTGGGCTCGCACGATGCGAGCGCCTGGTGCAGAGGGTGGCGGTCGTCAGAGCGGATCATGATCAGCTTCTTCAGCGCCACACTCGGGAATCGAGTGCTGAGAGGCTGAAGCTCAGAGCCAATGATGGAGCCTGCTCTCTTCACAATCTTCTCCAACCTTTCCATGTCGCCTTTCTTTGCACTGCTGTGGTAGCAGAGCTGGTTGAAGGAGACGACACTCTGAATAGTCGCCTGGTAGAAGAGGTGGAGGATCTGTGGGTCGACGTGGAACTGCCGCAGCTTCCTCAGGAAGAAGAGCCTCTGGTTTGCCCGCTTGCACACGGCGTCCACGTTTGGCGACCAGTCGAGCTGGTTGTCGATGATGGTGCCCAGATACTTGTAGGTATCCACCATCTCGACTGGTTCGCCCTTGATGATGATGGGGTCGACGGCGGACTTGGTTCGTCGGAAGTCCATGATGAGTTCCTTCGTCTTGCTCACGTTGAGCTCCAGGAAGTTGTCGTCGCACCACTGCACCAGCTCCTCCACTGCGTGTCTGTACGCCGATTCGTCGTTCTTCAGGATGAGACCTGACAGGGATGTGTCGTCTGCAAACTTCAGCAGCAGGTTGACAAGATCCCTGAGGCGACAGTCGGCGGTGTACAGCGTGAAGAGCGTGGGAGACAGCACGCAGCCTTGGGGGGCGCCTGTATTGGTGGCGACAGCCTCGGACAAGACTTGTCCAATACGGACCCGCTGGGTTCGCTTCGTAAGGAAGCTGAAGACCCAACTGATCAGCACTGGATTGACGTCGAACTCCAGCAGCTTCCTCATCATGAGATGAGGCTGGATGGTGTTGAAGGCGCTGCTGAAGTCGATGAACAGGACCCTGGCGTAAGAGGAGGGCTTCTCCAGGTGGGCGGAGACGTTGTGGACGAGGGTCAGGATCGCATCTTCAGTACTCCGGTTGCGGGTGTATGCAAACTGAAGAGGATCCTGATGGTCCTCTGTCTCCAACCTCAGCCTCCGAAGGACCAACTTCTCAGCGCACTTGAAGGGGATGGAGGTGAGCGCTACGGGCCTGTAGTCGTTCAATGTCAAGGGATTGGGCTTCTTGGGTACAGGAACAATGATGGAGCTCTTCCAGATTGCAGGGATGGAATGTTCGTCGAGGGACCTCTGGAAGAGCTCGCGGTAGACAGGGGCAAGGGAGTCTCCGCATTCCCGTAGAAGCCTGCCAGTGATGTTGTCTGGGCCTGCGGCACTGCGTGCCTTGACCTTCTTGAAGGTCGACCGGACTTCGTCGGTGGTGATGATGATGGGCGTGGACGGGCGGCTGAGCACCTCCTCCATGACTTTCCGTTGTTCTTCGCTGAAGTCACGCTGATCGAACCGGGCATAGAAAGTGTTCAGCTCTCCTGCCAGCTTCGCCTCATCCGTCGTCTTGAGTGGGACTTTCTTCGGCTTGTAGCCGGTGATGGTCTGGACGTCCTGCCAGTACTGCCTGGAGTTGCCCTCTCTGAAGTTATTCTCCAGCTTGGTCGCGAAGCGACGTTTGTCCTCTCTGATCTGCTTGGTAAGTTGCCGCTGGACAGCCTTCACCTCGTCGCGGTCACCGCTCTTGAACGCCTCCCCCTTCCTGTAGAGCAGCCTCTTCAAACCCGGTGTTACCCAAGGCTTGGTGTTGGGGTAGACTGTGCAGGACTTGGTCTCAAGAACAGTGTCCGCGCAGAAGGCGATGTACGCCGAGGTGACGTCGGCTGTCGCATCGAGGCTGGGATCAGAGAAGATGCTCCAGTCTGTAGACTCAAAGCAGCCGCTAAGAGCCTCTGACGAGTCACTGGTCCACTTCTTCACCTCTCTCACGATGGGCTTCTCCCGCTTCAGACGCTGTCGGTACGTGGGCACCAGCTGCACCATGTTGTGGGGGCTCCTGCCGAGGCCAGGGAGTGGCTTGGAGCTGTAGGCGCCGCGGATGTTGCCGTAGCACAGGTCGATGGTCTTGGTCTTGTGAGTCAGACACGTGACGTACTGCTTGAAGTGGGGGAGCGCTCGATTCAGCTTGCAGTGGTTGAAGTCCCCGAGCACAATGCAAGGGGCGTCGGGGGACTGCGAAGCCAACCTGTGCACAACCTGCGCCACCTTGGAGCAGGCCACCTTCGCATCTGCCTTGGGGTGAATGTACAGTACGGTCACGAAGAGTTGGTTGAACTCCCGTGGGAGGTAGAAGGGCCGGAGGGCAACAGTTAAAAGTTCAATGTCCTCACAGCAGACCTTCTCCTTGACGGTGATGTTGGTGCACCACTTTCGGTGTCCGAACTCCCCCCCGTGTACACTACATTGGGTGTGCACGTTAAAGATCCCACGATTGACAAAAGGGTCTTTCCTGGCAAAATTGCTTTGGCACAGTTAATAATTGTCTACCTATACCCGTGTGACTTGGAATAATAGGCCGTGAAAGGTAAATATGCGCCGAAATGGCTGCAATTACTGGCCGTATACAATTTCATCTCACACGGCATCACTGCTGAGCGCCTAGAACTGTACCCACGGAATATGCGCGATATAAGCCTCATTGATTGATTGATTGATTGAAAAGATACAAGTTGGCTTATTATTATGATATTGAATATAAAATATGATCTTCAGACTGTTGTTTTGTCTTTTGTTGTGAAAATGTGTGATTGAGTGTGTGTCTGTGAGGTTCGAAGTATCGGTCAAACATATGACGAAGACATGTCATTCATACAGTAAACATATGACATATAGCAAACAATATCATTTGTTTCATGGCAACCATGTAATTTGCATATGCCAATGTCATTTGTGATATGGCAAACAAATGATTTTCATATGTCAGTGTCACTTGTAATGTGGTGTAAATGAGGTTTCCATATGGCAATGTCACTTGTGATGTGGCAAACTAGTGTTTTTGACATGTCATTTTCACCTAAAAACCATATGGTAGCCATTCCAAAACCATTTGCAATTTATCTATGACTGACATATGGTTTTACTATATGATTTCCACATGCCATGTCATATGTTTGTCATATGCTGGGCATATTTCTCTGCTGCCTGGGTTAGGACATCTTGGAAAATGTTCGGCTAATATGTTGGCTCATCCAAAGTCACCACAACATTGAAGCACAAGACTCAAGAGGGGAACACCAATACAAATAATCATTGTCTTTTGGAACACAGATTACAGGGGCGAAGCTGTTAAGCCCGGGGGGGGGTGTTACAACCTGGGGTCCAGAGTCCCGTTGGGGGGTCTGGGGGCCAAAGCCCCCCTGAAGCTGAAGAATTTTAGCTATTTTATAAACAATCTGTGGCTTATCCTTGATTCTAAACATGATCAACTGGTGTCAGCAGCCACTCATTATTTCTTTTAACGTTAGTATTAAATAATGGCAATTTATCTTCACTGATATCTGCTCCCAACGTCATATAGTATGGTTAGAAGGAAGACATGTCTCATACTGTGACAGTTAAACAATTAACTCTTCCCCGGGCTTTACAGACAGAAAAACAATATTCAGACAGAATTTTAAAAAAATGTGGGGGGGGGGGAGAGGTCAGGAACCCCTGTAACACAAAACCCCGCCCACCCCACCCCCCTCCCCTACCCCTAATCGGCCCCTGGATTATATGTTGCATACTGCATCTGAACTAAAACAGACACCAGTTCTCTGAAACTTTTTCAAACCTTTAACTTTAAGTTCTTGAAAGTAAAACTCTTCGAATCTTGTGCAAATCTTGACAAGCCTTGGGAAACACGACTGGTAAAACACCAATAAAAGACTGTGTAGGGTGAGCCATTATGCTTGAAAACCACAATTTGGAGGACGCTTTTCATTCTGTGGCTCAGCAGATTTCGATTCGCGGTGACTATCGTCTGCTATGGCGTCTGCTTCGATCGACTCGACAACACTAAGCTTACTACCACTCACACTGACACTGTCCACATTCGCGGTGTTGCTGTCATTTTGTCCGGAATCACTTACCTTGGCGAAGGGTAGCAAACATTGGCCAATTTAGTTTTTTTCTTTCTTTTTACGACATGATGTTCAAATCCAAATCGAAAGCACTGACTGATAAACTATCGCGAACTGGCGGACGCAAACGCTAAGAGTGTGGTTTCCCTTGTCCAAGGGAAACCACTCTGGCATCTATATTTTCGTCAATGGCTTCCGTTCTAAACATTGATGTTTCGTTTTTATATTTAGTCAAGTTTTGACTAAATATTTTAACATCGAGGGGGAATCGAAACGAGGGTCGTGGTGTATGTGCGTGCGTGTGTGTGTGTGTGTGTGTGTGTGTGTGTGTGTGTGTTGGTGTGTCTGTCTGTGCGTGTGTGTGTGTGTGTAGAGCGATTCAGAGTAAACTACTGGACCGATCTTTATGACATTTGACATAAGAGTTCCTGGGTATGATATCCCCAGACGTTTTTTCATTTTTTGGATAAATGTCTTTGATGACGTCATATCCGGCTTTTTGTAAAAGTTGAGGCGGCACTGTCACACCCTCATTTTTCAATCAAATTGATTGACATTTTTGTAAAGCAATCTTCAACGAAGGCCGGACTTTGGTATTGCATTTCAGCTTGGTGACTTAAAATTAATTAATGACTTTGGTCATTAAAAATCTGAAAATTGTAATTAAACTTTTTTTATATAAAACGATCCAAATTTACGTTCATCTTATTCATTATTTTTGAGATTTGCTCTATAAATCCCTTAGTGCACTGGGATTGTTTCAATAACGATATTGTCAGTACCGCCAGATAAAAAAGAAGATTCAAAACGCACATTTTGCAACGCGCATTTGGATAGGCGTAACTGTGTGGTCAGGTTTGTGTCAGATCTACTTTTGTGTGGGCTGTCTCAAGTGTGTCGTGCTTTCGTCACACGCAAACTCTTGTTTTAATTTCTGTTGGTAAATTCCAGTGTAGCGTTAAGCTAAAAAGTGATGATCTTTCATAGAGACCT
>NW_027128807.1:117500-122500 GCF_037325665.1 Littorina saxatilis
TGTGTGTGTGTGTATGTGTGTGTGTGTGTGTGTGTGTGTGTATGTGTGTGTGTGTGTGTGTATGTGTGTGTGTGTGTGTGTGTGTGTGTGTGTGTGTGTGTGTGTGTGTATACACGCTTGTAAGTATATATGTTACAGGCATCACATTTCAGGCATTCAGGCAATACACATTACCTCTTGGATGACGGTGAGAACATTTTTTAAGGACAAAGTGTTGACAAAATGTCATGGTGTGAATATAGTAACTGACATTCAATCAAGTGAGCTTTGAAATGAATGCACATTTTATTTTGCGATTATGAGTGATGGTTCGCAATGCAAAATAATGTATTTCTGACATAGTGTTCACCACAGTTTGAATTTCACGTAAGTGTGAGTGCATGTCACAATGGAAAGCCGAGGTCCAATATTTCCAGTCGAGTTTTCACCAGTTGCTTATTTGTCACCATGGAGGATAATGAAAAAGAACAATTGTTTACTCGACGTTTGTTCGAACATTATGAAAAGGACGGCAAAAAGTTGCTCCCGAAAGCTGTGTACTTCAGAACAATCGAAGAAGTAAAAGCTGCCTTCCAGAAAACGACAAAGTCACGTCATGAGTATCATCTCTTGGGAAAGTAAGTGATGTGTGGTGTTTGTCAAAAACAGATTTGAGTGTTGGTATTCAGCTCTACGTCTATCATGAAACAATACTGAAACCGGGTTATCTCCAATGCTGTCTCTGATAGAGTAATTGACACATAATTATAATGTCAAAGGGAGGTAACAAACAAGTCGCGTAAGGCGAAAATACAACATTTAGTCAAGTAGCTGTCGAACTCACAGAATGAAACTGAACGCAATGCAACGCAGCAAGACCGTATACTCGTAGCATCGTCAGTCCACCGCTCACGGCATAGGCAGTGAAATTGACAAGAAGAGCGGGGTAGTAGTTGCGCTGGGAAGGATAGCACGCTTTTCTGTACCTCTCTTCGTTTTAACTTTCTGAGCGTGTTTTTAATCCAAGCATATCATATCTATATGTTTTTGGAATCAGGGACCGACAAGGAATAAGATGAAAGTGTTTTTAAATTGATTTGGAAAATTTAATTTTGATAATAATTTTATATTTAATGTTCAGAGCTTGTTTTTAATCCGAATATAACATATTTATATGTTTTTGGAATCAGCAAATGATGGAGAATAAGATAAACGTAAATTTGGATCGTTTTATAAAAAACATATTTTTTTTACAATTTTCAGATTTTTAATGACCAAAGTCATTAATTAATTTTTAAGCCACCACGCTGAAATGCAATACCGAAGTCCGGGCTTTGTCGAACATTACCCGACCAAAATTTCAACCAATTTGGTTAAAAAATAAGGGCGTGACAGTGCTGCCTCAACTTTCACGAAAAGCCGGATATGACGTCATCAAAGACATTTATCCCAAAAATGAAAAAAAACGTTCGGGGATTTCATACCCAGGAACTCTCATGTCAAATTTCATAAAGATCGGTTCAGTAGTTTAGTCTGAATCGCTCTACACACACACACAGACAGACACACGCACATAGACCACGACCCTCGTCTCGATTCCCCCCTCTACGTTAAAACATTTAGTTAAAACTTGACTAAATGTAAAAAGTACACTGACTGTATCGTTCTTGCTAGAATAAAAACAGCTAATAAGAAAATTGTGTTGTGTTATCTCACATACCGGGGCTGTTAAATAAGCTACGATATCAACTTAATATTAATGTTCGCTTGAGAAACGCTGTGTAAACGGGGTTTTTTTCTCACAAGGAAGATTTCTTATTATTATTCGACGTAAGTTGTTCACGATCTTTAGTAGTTTGAATGTAGCGCTCGGGTACATTGACATGTTGTTGTTTTAGCAAGATGAATTCAATCTGGACACTGTCCTACGTGTTATAATTATATCCGACTCGCTGCTGAGAGTTATGGTACATTGTTGATAACCTTGATAAACATGTCCTGTTGTTGCCATTAAAATAGTTGTCATTTACTTTAATTTTCAGATTCGAGGTATTAAGATGCGGTGACATCGAAAGGCTTGTACGGAAAAGGACTGAAACAGCTGAGGAATCCATTTTCTACTATGCTACCCTTGAAGAAACATACGATATCGTCAAGAGAGAGCATGAGGCCACAGGCCATGGCGGTCGTGATCGCATGGAGGAGTTGCACAAGAAATACGACAACATACCACGCCACGCGATAGAACTTTACAAATCTTTGTGCGCAGAGTGTCAGAAGAAGAAGAAACGAGCGAGAGTCAAAGGTGTTGTTGTTCGACCGATTCTATCAAACGATATTCAGGCATTACACGCAATGCCTGGTTTACACGTAATGCCTGGTTAACAGCTTTCAGGCATTACGTGTAGTGCCTGACAATGATTTTTAGGCGTTACACGTAATGCCTGTTATTTTTAGGCATTACGTGTAATGCCTAGTGACAGGCATTACGCGTATAATGCCTGAACATTTCAGGCATTACGCGTAATGCCTTGTTTCACTTAATGCCTGTAACATATACATACTATGAACACACAACGTAAACCTCATAGGTAATACGTTGCTCCGCAAACGACTAACCAAGCTTCGTGACTACCAAGTTGCGCATTTGCGGAGAGATGCGTAAGGCTGTACGTGTTCGTAACTCTTCGTAACCTACTTCTACCGACAAGACTTCGGCCACTAGTCTTCCGCTCTAGGCCGCGTTAAAAATGTTACAGTAAATTCTCAAAACCAGAAAATTTGCAAAATCCCTGAACATTACAGTAAATTTGTTAATTTCCTGTTTCACTCAGGGATTTTACACACTTCCTAGGAATTCTAGAAAGTGTCAGTATTTGATTGTGAACTAGGTTGTGTTTCTGCTTGTTTGCAGATGACCTGATGAAAATGTGTCATTGTTATTTCATTTTGTAACCATTGTGTGTACGAGATCTGTATGCATTTTTTTAGGGACACATAGTTTTGCTTTAATTGATAAAATTTATATTTTGTTACAAAACAGAGAAACTTTCTTTGCCTGTGTGTGAGGGCGGGGTATATGTACAATGTACAAACATTGTCATTTTTGGCAATGTACACAACTTTGGTATGTATGTGTGTGGGCGAATTCTGAAAAAAAGAGATTGGAGATGGAGACAGACTGTATGGGTATGTGTGTGTGGGGTGGTGGTGGGGGATGGATTAGCATTTCTGTGACGGGGAGGGGGTCTGTGCGAGTTGTGAACAAGACTGGCGGAATCAAAAATGACAATGTACATATTATTATTTTTTTTATATCTAGTCCAGTTTTGACTAAATGTTTTCACGTTGACGGGGAATCGAGATGAGTGTACGTGTGGTGTTTGTATGTGTGTAAGTCTTTTTCAAATCTCTATACACTGAAAAAGGTGTACTTTTCAGCTATTCTAAGAAAAATTATGATAACAGCTTTGGCTGTGGACAGAAATGAGTCCGTTTTAGGCGGCAAATTTAGAGGGAAGGCTGCCAAAAGTGAGAAAGAAAAAGAAAAACCCTAACGGTTTTGACATGTTCAAGTTATCCAGAGAGAGTGAATACAGCGAATAAATTTGTTTTGAGCGCTGTAGCAAGATATTGCTTAAGTCAACTTGTTGCATTGACTGAACGTTAAGTGCATCTCCATCTCCAGGGGAAAGTTTGTCCTCAGTATCCAACAATAAAGAATATGTTCAAAACGTGCATTCAAGCATGGCATGAGAAACACTTCCCTAGTATGATTCCAGCATTGTCAAACCACGAGCCTTATTTCGCCCGGTCCGTGTTTCAGTCTCTGTGTCGATGGCAGGAGCTACCACGCAAAGGTCGCTCATGTTCAAGCTGTAGGGGAGGAAGGAACGTTTCCATGGCCTAATTAATCAACACAAATAAACCACAATTTCGGCATGTACTACAATGCAGAACCGAATCTCCGCACTCTTTTATTTTCAGACGTATTACATCAGTTTTCTGATAGAGAAGAAAGGAATGGTTGTCAGTTTCCCAAACACTCACAACTTTGCTGTTTGAACATCTCTCTGCACGGCAGGTATGATCACACCTCGTCTGCGTGGATCGGCAGTAACAGTCGTTGGTGTTGCATTCTGACTCCATGTTGCAGTCGCAGCACTGTAAGAGGACAAATGCTGGGATCACGTGACATGCTTTGGTGAGGAGGATGGCAACAGGGATTCTTCACTTGACACAGTTACATACGGAACAAAAAGTGCAATGCAAACATCAAGCAGTCAGTTTGACTAATATGATTATCAACATTAACACCATTACCAAATGGGGCAGAGCGCTAATAAACATATCTCAGACAGGAAGGGATGTTACAGTACTACCTGGCAAACCAGTACTATCTGGATAGCAGTGAACAAGTAAGGACTTCTCCGTGAACGAAACTTCTTTTGCCTTTGCGAGCAGTTTTACAGCGTCCCGTACACAGGTCTAACATTGTAGCCGTCGGGAGATGCTCAAGCAATGATGCCATAAAAAATTTTAAAAAGTTAAAAAAAATTATGAGCGAAGCTCTTACGGCGAAAACACACACACGCACCGCCACTGTACTGGCTGGTAGCGTGTAGTCTTTCATCCACACTGACACAGTTGTTAAGTCAATATCACTATCCGGCTTTTCTTTTTGGGTTGACTCACTCTCTCTCCACCCCCCTCCATCTCTCTCTCTCTCTCTCTCTCCCCCTCTCTCTCTCTCTCTCTCTCTCTCTCTCTCTCTCTCTCTCTCTCTCTCTTCCCCTCTCTCGCTCGCTCTCTTCCTCCCTCTTTCTCTCTCTCTCTCTTTATCTCTCTCTCTCTTTATCTCTCTCTTTATATCTCTCTCTCTAGTCTCTCTCTCTCTCTCTCTCTCTAGTCTCTCTCTCTCTCTCTAGTCTCTCTCCCTCTCTCTCTCTCTCTCTCTCTCTAGTCTCTCTCTCTCTAGTCTCTCTCTCTCTCTCTAGTTTCTCTCTCTCTCTCTCTCTAGT
>NW_027128807.1:127500-153028 GCF_037325665.1 Littorina saxatilis
GCATGATGTGTTGTTTGAATCTGACAGTGATTGTATGATTTTTGTATACATGTATTGTTGTCACGCGCTTTGAACTTCTGATAAGGCGCTTTATAAATGCCCGTTATTATTATTATTATAGTCTCTCTCTCTCTTTCTCTCTTTCTCTCTCTCTCTCTCTCTCTCTCTCTCTCTCTCTCTAGTCTCTCTCTAGTCTCTCTCTCTCTCTCTCTTAACCGGCCCCCGTAGCGCAGTGGTTAGCGCATCGGGCTGCGGGCCGGGAGGTCGTGGGTTCAAATCCCATCAGGGTCATGTGGGTTTTTCGGGCTACAGTCGGCTCCTACCCAGAGTGGAAGTGCTATGGTTCCTATGGGAAGGCTGAGATCACACAGCCGAGTGTCATTCACTTAACGAATGCGACTTTGAGGGTGCTCAGGTTCTGTTTACCTGACCAACACCGCAGGTGCGGCAGTTCTCGGGCCTGGTTGACACCAGGATATATTATGACAGTAAGCGTAGAGTGCTGCCCTGTCACGTAGTCTCAAACCAAATTGGAAATCCATAGCATCATCATTATAATCATCCTCATCTCATTAATCATCCAAAATTATAAAATGTCCTTGCTCTTGTGGCCCTTCATGCCCGGAGCTCTCATGGTGACCTTGGTCTCATTGTTCCTGTTCCATCCTTCCCTGAATAGTACTTCTGCTGTCAGTCTTCAACGTGTGACGTTCTGGGGGGTCGACGGAGGGACGTGGTGGCGGTCTGCTCTCTGGAGGGGACGCTCACTTAGTCTGGCTCCGCGACTTAGCAGTCAATGTCGTTAGTAGGGGGCATAGTAGGTAGTGGGCTGAGTCCGTTAGCTCGGGACAGACCCACTACTGAACACCGTCGAAGTGACTCAGCAGAAGTGCAGTGTCAACTTCCGAGGGTAGCCTACCGCAACGACCCGACATCCCTCCCTGGAGCGTCTGTAAAATCGACAGGTCTGGCAGCGGAACGAAATTCAGATGTGGATGGAGCAGCGAATGCAGGGACGGGGCGGCGTGAGAGAACACCGGAACAAGGAACAGGTGTAAGGGGAAAAAAAAAAGAAAAAAGTCTCTCTCTCTCTCTCTCTCTAGTCTCTCTCTCTCTCTCTAGTCTCTCTCTCGTCTCTCTCTCTCTCTCTCTCTCTCTCTCTCTCTCTAGTCTCTCTCTCTCTCTAGTCTCTAGTCTCTCTCTCTCTCTAGTCTCTCTCTCTCTCTCTCTAGTCTCTCTCTCTCTCTCTCTAGTCTCTCTCTCTCTCTCTTTCTCTCTAGTCTCTCTCTCTCTCTAGTCTCTCTCCCTCTCTCTCTCTCTCTCACTCTCTAGTCTCTCTCTCTCTCTCTCTGTCTCTCTCTAGTCTCTCTCTCTCTAGTCTCTCTCTCTCTCTCTCTCTAGTCTCTCTCTCTCTCTGTCTCTCTCTCTAGTCTCTCTCTCTCTCTCTCTCTCTCTCTCCGTTTTTTTGGCAACACTACCCCCACCCGGGTAGCGTACACTTGTGTAACGTACTAAACAATCATGAGTCCATATGCTTGCTGGGAGAGATGTATGTATGTTTGTATGTATGTATGTATGTATGTATGTATGTATGTATGTATGTATGTATGTATATATGTATGTCTGTCTGTATGTATGTGTGTGTGTGTATGTATGTATATATGTATGTATGTATGCATGTATGTATATGTGTATGCATGTAAGTATGTATGTATGTGTGTATGTATGTATGTATGTATGTATGTATGTATGTATGTATGTGTGTATGTATGGGTGTGTGTGTGTGTGTGTGTGCGTGTGTGTGTGTGTGTGTGTGTGTGTGTGTGTGTGTGTGTGTGTGTATGTATGTATGTGCGCATATGTGCAGGTATGAAAATTACTCTTACGCGTGCATACCCGTGCATACGTACGTATGTGTGGGGGGGGAGAAGAGTGCGTTCGTTTGCGTGAGAGACAGAGAGAGAGAGACTCAAGCAGGAAACAGGAGTCCTACGTTTTGCCCTACGTACGTCCACTTCCTAGGCGGAACATAATTATGTAGAAACTATGTAACAACTTAACTAGCATTGAACTCAATGCTCATGGCCACTTGACTCATGGAGATTTCTCGTGAACAATATAGTTATCTGTGCATTCTCCTGCAAAGGGTAAGATTCCCTCAGCTCAGGAGGGCAAGTGTGTAGATCGTGCACTAATTTGTTATTTGTGCGCCCGTTCGTGTCCTCGACCCAGGAGGGCGAGTGTCTAAATCGTTCACTACCTTAATATTTTGTGCGCCCGTTCGAGTTCCTGAACTCAATAGGGCAAGTAAGTTACCGTGACGATTCTGTGTGTCTAAACTTATCACTATATTGTGCACAGGTTCGTGTTCTATGGTAACTGGAGTTGTGAACCTACGTTTAAAACCCCTTTTGTTTTTGCTTCGTAGCAAAACCCGTGAGAAGAGAAAAGGTGGACTGTGTCTTTAAGGATAGATCTTCAACTGTGTACCAGCCCTGCATTGTGTGTGAGCATAATCGCGCTGCCTTCATCATATTGAGGAATCTTCAAACTAACTTTGTTAACTGTGTTCTACAGCTAAATTCGTGACCTGACTTGGACGTGCTCGCTTCTTATACGTGCCTCAGGTCGGTCACGCTATAGTGACGGCATTGTATGTGTCGTGCCCTGAAGCCATTGGCTTATTTTCATCCGCAAAGAAAGCGGCTGGTCTCCTTAATTTCTGTGAACGTTTTGTTCATCTTGCATTTAAGCTTATATTATCTAGTATCCCATTGTTTGTTGTGGGATTTGCTTTACCTTTTGTTCGGTCACCCTTCATTTTTAAGCAACAATTTGTTTCTTTATTTTTGATTGCATACCTTTGTGTGCTGCTATCTCATCCTGTATCATCCTGTTCTAAATAGCAACTATAATTCGTGTTGTGGGAATCTTGACATTTACTTGGAGAAATCCTTGTGCGTTTATGATATACTAGAACTGTTGTCTTGACTGCTCCGGATACTCATATTTCCGGATTTTCCTTGCTTTATTATCTACTGCTGTTTGTTACAATATTGCACTTCGTCCTAATGTCAACAACATCAAACACTGTTCTCCGTATAGGGCATGTAAATATTTATCATTTAGTCAACAAAGTACACGATGTCTGTGTATTGCTAAACCAGCAACCAGAGCTGGTACAGCTCTTCGGTGTAAGTGAAACGCGTCTAGATTCGCGTATCTCAGACAGCTTTGTTATTATTCCGAATTATTCGGTTTTACGACGGGACAATGCACGAGTAGGCCAAACAGGCATCGCTCTTTATGTTCATCAGTCCATTGCTGGGATTGTCAAACGTAGAACTGATCTTGAAGATGAAAATGTTGAATGTATGTGGTTGGAACTAAAACATGACAAATCCTCTCCCTTGCTTATTGGCTATGTGTATCGTAACCCTGCTGAAACGTCAAGGTGGATTGATGATTTTGTTTCTATGATGGACAGAGTGAAGGCTCGTGACGAGAATGTTGTATTGCTTGGCGATTTTAACATTAACCTACTCAGGCCTCAAACAACGTGGTGCTCAACCACTGCTCTGTTTGGTCTTCATCAGCTGGTTAAAACCCCTACAAGAGAAACAAATACTTCATCAACCCTGATTGATCATATTTACACTGATAGTAAGAATATCGTTGCAAATGCGCAAGTAGTGCATTCCAGTTTTAGTGACCATCATTCTCTGTTTTGCTCGATTTTGCTTAGATTGCCAAAATCACGGCATAAAGGCCACACAACAATCAAACACAGAAGTTTCAAGTATTTTGATGAATCTGCCTTTTTCTTTGACCTTAACCAAGCCCCATTTTATAGCGTATTCAATTGCAGTGACGCAGAGGGCGCTTGCAATATTTTTCACCATATTTTGTGTTCAATAATTGATAAACACGCACCACTACGTCAGCATAGAGTGAAACATCCCCAGCTCCCCCCTTGGTTAACCTCAGACATTATCGAGGCTATGGCGATGCGTGATTATTTTAAAGAGCGCAACATGAAAACAGAGTATAAACTGCAAAAAAATAAAGTTTTAGACACAGTGAGACAAGCAAAGGCAGAATATTTTAATAAACTGATTTCTGAAAAAAGGGATACAGCTACAATCTGGCGAGCAGTGAATGAAATTCTTGATAAATCTAGGAAGGGATCAACCAATACTCATTCACAAATATCTCCAAATGATTTTAACAAACACTTCATTTCGCTAGCAGACAACCTAAAATCTTGTCTCAATCACAATGATTCCCTTGATACGGATGATTGTTTTGAAAAATTAAAAACATTCTGTGGACAAAAGTTGACTCAAACTGACACGTTTTCTATTCCTCCAATCTCAGTGCACGAAGTAGGAAAACTGGTAGAACAAATGGCGAATAAGAAGTCAATGGGTCCAGACAAGATTCCAGTCAAGTTGCTAAAACTTGCTTTACCTTACATTGTCGATTCCCTAACTTATGTTTATAACCTAAGCATACAACAAAACGTGTTCCCTTCTATTTTAAAGTGTGCAAAAGTATTACCCCTTCCAAAAAATAAGGATCTTACAGACCCAAACAACTTTAGACCTATTTCCCTCTTACCTGTTCTATCTAAACCCTTAGAAAAGCACATACAAAAACACCTACTGGCATATATGGAACAAATGAATCTGTTTCATCCTTTTCAGTCTGGATTCCGCTCTAAGCATTCCTGCCACACCGCCTTAAGCTCTTTATGCGAGACTTGGCTGTCAGCAATAAACAAAGCAGACATAACGGGAGCGTTGTTTTTGGACTTTAAGAAAGCCTTTGACCTAGTAGATCACTCATTTCTACTAAAGAAATTAAAGTGCTATTTAAAAGATGACTCAGCCTGTGCCTTTTTTGAATCGTATCTTTCAAAACGGAAACAGTATGTATCCATTAACTGTAAAACTTCGTCAAATGAGTTTGTCAGAAGTGGTGTCCCTCAAGGGTCTGTATTAGGACCTATCTTGTTCTGTATTTATATAAATGATTTACCCCTTCATGTGTCCGATGAAAAAGTTAGATGTGAGTTCTTCGCGGATGACTCTTCTGTTCACACCAGTCAAAAATATTTGGAATCCGTCAACTCTTCTCTTCAAACAAGTGTGGATGAAATCACTGAGTGGTGCGTTTCTAATGCAATGATCATTCATCCGATTAAAACAAAGAGTATGGTGATAACCACGAGACAAAAACACCAATTAAGTCCTTTACAATTACAACTGTCAGTTGGTTCAACTCAAGTGCAGCAAGTTAGGGAACATAGATTATTGGGTGTTACCATTGATCAAGAGTTGAAATGGCAAACTCATTTGAGTAATATTTGCAAACTAGTATCAAAAAATTTGTACCTGTTATCAAAATAAAGGCATTACGCTGATTCTGCAGCACTCAAAATGTTCTATTACGCCCACATAATGCCTCATATAAACTTCGCATCGACACTTTGGGATAACTGCAGTGATGTTCATTTAAAAAGACTCAATTCCCTGCATCGCCGAGCTGCAAAACTTATTCTGCATGATTTGAATAGGTCCACGGATGATAAACTAAAGCTCTTGAATTTCCTCCCCTTGAAAGATCAGTTGACGTTAAACAAGGCTGTGTTCATGTATAAAATTCTAAATGACGACTGTCCTAAATATTTGCAATCACATTTCAAACATGCCACAAAAAGATATGGGTCCCAAAAAATCATCCCTCCTATACCTCGCATAGACCTCTACAAATCGAGTTTAGCCTTCTCGGGAGCGTTTCTCTGGAACTCCTTACCCCAACAGATAAGAAATGCAACTTCAGTGAAAATGTTTAAGAGACAGTCACGTTCACACATCATTCGTGAATGAAATGTCTTGTTCGATTGTTATTTTGTTAAACATTTTGTACTAATGTTAACGGATGTGTAGCTGATCGGAGCAACTTATTCCCAAATGAAAGGTATAACTATGTCAATGTAATTTTGTAATTTTTTGAGTTCTCCTTATGTAATTCCTTAAATGCACATTGTGTTGCATTCTGTACAATGTATTTCTGTATTTTATATGATTGAATTTATATTTGTAATGTGCGTCTGTCTTTATGTGTTGTATAAAGGACAGGTTGGAAGAATAGGCTTTGCCTAAAACCTTTATCCTTTTGTAATAAAGTTCTGAGTCTGAGTCTGAGTCTGAGTCTGAGTCTCTCTCTCTCTCTCTCTCTCTCTCTCTCTCTCTCTCTAGTCTCTATCTCTCTCTCTCTCTCTCTAGTCTCTCTCCCTCTCTCTCTCTCTCTCTAGTTTCTCTCTCTCTCTCTAGTCTCTCTCTCTCTCTCTCTCTCTAGTCTCTCTCTCTCTCTATAGTCTCTCTCTCTCGTCTCTCTCTCTCTCTCTCTCTCTAGTCTCTCTCTCTCTCTCTCTAGTCTCTCTCTCTCTCCCTCTCTCTCTCTCTAGTCTCTCTCTCTCTCTCTAGTGTCTCTCTCTCTCTCTCTCTAGTCTCTCTAGTCTCTCTCTCTCTCTAGTCTCTCTCTCTCACTCTCTCTAGTCTCTCTCTCTCTCTCTCTCTCTCTGTCTCTCTCTGTCTCTCTGTCTCTCTCTCTCTCTCTGTGACGAATGGAATTCGTGTATCGACTCCCTCTCTCATATTAATCGAGACTTCACTAGTTGCGTACACAAAACGAGGTTAAGTGACCGAGACTACGTCATGACGACACTGTATACATATGACGTCAACGCTCGCGCCATTATTCCAAAACTAGTGCAGCGTACAAGGCAAGAATTTGTTTGTCTTCATGGAAAGAAATTTAAACGAAGAAAGCAAAAGGAAACAGCGTGCATTCGTATTAATTCGTGAATATGTACATGAATGATATTCAGTTGAGGTTGCTAGGATGCAATGCTCGGACCGTTTCATTGACTCCAAGATGGCAGCAATCAATGAAGCCACGTAGATTGCACTAGCATATGTTTCACCTTCCGTGGACGGATTCCCACATTTTTGCGAACTCCAAAGGTCCACTAACAGCAGGTAAAACACGCTAGTACCTTTTAACATTATTGATTCACAGGAAAACACAGGTATTGTTCATTTTCCATGTGTTTGTGTCAGTCTGTGAACTCTTGTTTCTGTGTTTGTTTTAGAGAAACAAATTGAATGATATCGATTGAAATCATACTTGATAATAACAGATATTGCACGTGTGTGTTGCAGAAGGTGCAAGTGTACAGGGGTGTACAATGCTTGTGTAAATGATGTCGAGGGAACACTGTGGGGAAAGGGCAACGTCAGCGGTAACCACGGAAGGAACCACCAACGTCCCCAAGTGCCACCCAGATCGAGTTTATTGTGATGAGTAGACTACTTTATATTTTGTGAACATTAACACGCCTTCATGTCTTCATTTGTGTAAACCGAAATACATTTTCAACGAGAAAAAGAAGTACGTTCCGCTCTTCGATACCAAACGTCAACGCAACAAGAAGAAGAAAGACAATGTTGTTACGTGTGTGTGAAATCACACCAGCGAAATCATAATCTATAAAACTTTCATTTGAAGATTCTAAGAGAAAAAGATTGATGTCTGCGAGAGTGATCATGTGCATGTTTTTGAAAGTACAGAGTTATTAAATTTCTTATTACTTCTTTGCACTTGTCTCTGTTAAACACTGATCAGCCCTAGAAACGAGAAGCAGACGTCACAATGGGGGCTCGAGTCACGGGATATTGAATCAACGTTTTACTTTCGATCCAACCGTTCCAAATTTTTCTCGTTTCAAAATTGCTGTAGGTTTCTTGCATGTCGATTTGTATTGTATATATGTTCGTACTTCATCGCCATCGTCTCATCATATAATTTTATTTATTTACCTTTAGTTATATTACTTATCACAGATCTATAACTCAACGTGTGCCCTATCACACGGTAAAATAAAAACTGGAAGTGTTGTCAGCTGAAACGACACGTTAAAAAATCAATATTTAGCGAGACCACTTTTGATTTGTTAGCTCCCAATTTTATTTGTGGTGTTCCAATTCATCAGTGTGATAGTATTCTTGCACGTACTATCGGAACCATCATTCCCCTTAGTTTGTTCTAAATTACGCGGGAGGTTGGTGGGAGTCAGGTACCTAAGAGGTAAGGATTTAATACCTGTATTTCCCTGTGAAGCCCTATATAATCGACTTGTGGATATCAGTCGTATTTACTTGATGTAGAAGTGGCTGTAAATTAATCTACACAGTAAATGATGCGAATTGACAGTTGAGTTGATACATCTTGTATATTCAACGTTCGATCGAGTGAAAGATTGATCTTTTCGCCAGAAAGAGTCAAATAAAGTTTACAGTGTAAGTTCTCGTTGGTAGATAGAAGTAAACTGACTCACGATAGAACGTGGAAACATAACTCTTTGGGTGGTTGTGTGGAAACGTAACGTAACATACGTTGAAGAATTATTTCAAAGTACAGTAGAAGTAGAGCTAAACTAGGACAAGCATTTTGTGCACGAAGGCGCCGCCCGACTGTTTCTTTTTGTAATTTGATCCGAAATTTAGTAGCTCGACGGTGTTTGAGCAACATACATTTTGTACGTTTTGGAATAATACGCGAGGTGACTTATGAGTGACGACAGTTCCCCAGCTCATAATTTTAGAAAGTCCACCATCGCAGCCCAGTTGGCACGGAAACAGCCGGCCGACAAATCTCTCCCCATAAGGACCACAGATAAGAAGGGAAGAAAAACCCTTACTGTCGGTAACGATCGGGAAGAGGTGATAGACTCGTTACCAATTCCTGCTGACGAAGAAGAGAGTGTTCATCTCTCTCTTCAAGTTGACAGCAACCGTAACGACGAAGAGGTTGATCCACAGGCGTGCACGGACGTGTCACCTGTAAATATGTCTCAGTCCACAAGTGTAGATCCGCTAGAGTTGACTAGACAGCTAATGGCCGAAGGACAGTTGTTGGGGTTAGAAGGAGCCGAGTTGCGTGCATTTGTTCTTAATCAGAAGCAACAAACTCTTGATCGCGAGGAACGAGAACGTGATGCTGAACGACTACGGCTAGAACGTGATGCTGAACGACAAGAACGTGACGCTGAACGACAAGAACGTGACGCTGAACGACTACGGCTAGAACGTGACGCTGAACGACAATTCCAACTGGAACAGTTGAAAATCCAGAACGCCAACCAAGAGGGCAACAGGAACAACAACTCACCAGGACGTATCCGCGAAGATGATGGTTTCAAGCCCAAGATTCCTTTTCTAGACGACCGTGATGACATCGAGAGCTGGTTCCATCAGTTCGAACATTATGCTCGAGACTGTAACCTGAGTGATGCAGCAAAAGCTTCACGTGTAGTGTACTTTCTGAAGGGTAAGGCGAGAGTCATCTTCTCAAAGCTGAACGAGGAAGACGCTAATGACTACGACACTCTCAAACACGCTTTGTATGAGGGCTTCCAACTCACTAGCGAAGATTATAGAAAGAAGTTTCGCCAAACCAAGAAAAGCGCCACTGACACGTATAAAGAGCACATCACGAAGCTAGAACGGTATCTAGACAAGTGGGTGGAATTAGCAGAATGCGACCAAGATGTAAAAGATCTCAAAGATTTGTTGGTCCGTGAGCAGGTGTTGGACACCCTTCCTCCTGACCTCGCCGTTCACATTAGGGATAGAGACCCTAAGAGCGCCAAAGAGATTGGGATGATAGCCAACACGTATCAACAATCTAGATCTAACGTCAAAACTTCATCATCAACGTACGTCAAGCCTGAAAAACGTCGTTCTCCCCAAGAAGAAACAAGAATAGCTGCTCCATCAACAAAACCCGCAAATCAAACTCTAAAGGCAAAGTTGAGTGACGCCGAGAGAGAGAAACTGCGAGCATCTGGATGTTGTTTCATTTGTAAATTGCAAGGGCATGTCTCTCGTTTTTGTCCAAACAAGAGAGACACAGCAGGTGCAGTTTCATCGAAGAAAGATACACTTGAGACACCGATCCTCTTAGAAAAACTTTGCGGAAATTGCAAGGAAAAGAAATGTGCCGAAGTGGTACCAGTGAAGCTGAATGGAACAATTGTCAACGCTTTGAGAGACACTGGATGTACTGGTATCATTGTCAGCAAGAAGTTTGTGCCAAAGGAGGCATATTCAGCGAAAATGAAGGAGACTACTCTGGCAGAGAAAGACTCCAAGAAGATGTACCACACCGCCGTGGTGCACATCGATTCACCCTACTTTGACTCCGAGACAGAAGTAACGGTGATGGACGACCCAATTTACCCTGTCCTCATAGGTAAATGGTATGGACTAGGTAAAGAGAAGAAATTGACTCCCACATATCCTGTTCGAGACCCAGCGTGGTACCCTGGGACGGCAGCTGCTGTTACCACGAGAGCACAAGCGACAGTAGACGCCCAGAAACCAAGCTGCAGTCACAAACAGGGAGTCAAGGAAGAAGAAAGACTGTATTCGCCAGCTGATCTGAAGAGAGAACAGGCAAGTGACCCTACGTTGAAGACCATCAGGCAATTTGCCAACTCTCCAGAAGGGATCAATGGGATACGGTATTCATACAAGAAAGAAATCCTGTATAGAACAACGAAAGATCGCCACGGAAACGACCGTTCACTAGTAATCGTTCCGAAGAAACTCAGGAACAAAGTTCTTTCATTTGGTCACGATCACCCCATGGCAGGACACTTAGGTCAAAGAAAAACATCTGACAGAATTAGAGCAGAATTCTGGTGGCCAGGGTGTGCAGGAAACATTCGTAGGTATTGCTTGTCCTGTGACACATGCCAAAGAACTGCACCGAAAAGTCAGACAAAGAAAGAGAGTTGCGGTGGATATCATCGGCCCGGTCAAACCTATGTCGGAGAGCAAGAAACAATACATCTTGGTATCTGTTGACTACGCTACCCGATACCCCGAAGCTGTAGCCCTGAAAAACATCCAAGCAGACACCGTAGCTGAAGCTCTCTGGGAGATGTGGACTAGATTGGGAATCCCAGATGAAGTGATAACGGACCAAGGCACACAGTTCACCAGCCACCTGATGAAAGAAGTGAACGACTTTCTCAGCATCAAACACCATATGACTGCACCGTTTCACCCTCAAGCGAATGGTTTGGTCGAAAGGTTCAACTCCACACTGAAGAGCATGCTGAAAAAGTTAGCGATCGATCAACCGAGGGAATGGGACACGTTTATCCCCGCCCTCCTGTTCGCATACAGAGAAGCTCCACAAGAAAGCATGGGATTTTCGCCGTTTGAGCTGCTGTATGGGAGATCTGTCAAAGGACCCATGCAAGTGCTGCGCCAAACATGGACCGAAGAAGAAATCTCAGGGGAGCAGAAGACTACAGCGGAATATGTAGTCAACCTCAGGAACAGAATAGAAGAAACGTGCAACGTAGCACGTGAGAACCTGAAGAAAGCGGCCAGCAAGCAAGCCAAATTCTTCAACAAGAAAACGAAACCAAGGACGCTAGAAGTCGGAAAACGTGTTCTACTTCTACGCCCTGTGAATAACAACAAGCTGGAACTTACATGGTTGTGGAAAAGTTGAATGAATTCGACTACAAGATCCAAGTTGGCAGAAGAACACGGATCTACCACATCAACCTCATCAAAGAGTACCAAGAACGGGAATTGAGTTCCGCCACTCCCAATCCCAGTTCATCTGCTCAAGCAAGCGTTCCTGCTTCAAACGAAGAAGAAAGTGATGAAGAAGACGGAGGAGAAGAGGTCGTGGCTGTTGTCATGGAAGAGGACAACACGATGGATGATGACATCTTCAAGTATGACACTCAGAAGATGTTACCCCTCCTAGAAACTCAAAGAACCGAAAATGTGAAGAACATCCATTTCGACGAGAAATTGGACGAGGCAAAGGTCAGGGAGGCGAAGATGATCTGTGAAGAATTTGAAGAGTTCCTAACAGATGTTCCAAAGACGACGAACCTGGAAAAATGTTCCATTGAAGTGACAGAGAAGAAACCAGTCTTTGTGAAACCCAGACCCATACCTCACGCCATGGTAGAAACTGTTGAAAAGGAAATTGAAGAAATGCTGAAGCTGCATGTCATCGAACCTGCAAACTCTCCATACAACTCTCCCATCGTCCTGATAAAGAAGAAGGACGGAAAGTACCGTTTCTGTTCTGATCTGAGAGCTCTGAACAACGTGGTAGTGTTCGACGCTGAACCCATCACCGATGTCGACCATCTGTTTCAAAGTTTAGGAAAAGCGAAATACTTTTCAAAGCTAGACTTGACGAAAGGATATTGGGCGATCCCAATAGAAGAGGAAGATAGAGACAAGACAGCATTCACAACTTCAGCGGGCCAATTTCGTTGGGCCAACATGCCATTTGGATTGAAAACAGCGACAGGGGTGTTTAACCGCATGATGAGGAAGCTACTCAATCCAATCAGAAGAAAAGACGTCCACCACTTCATGGACGACGTGCTTATAGCAACTGAAACCTGGGAAGAGCACATGTCAGCTCTGAAGGCAGTACTACAGAGGCTACAAGAAGCCAATTTGGCAGCAAAACCCTCCAAGTGCTACATAGGCTACACAGAGTTGCCGTACCTCGGACACGAAGTGGGAGGTGGAAAAAGGTGGCCAGAAAGCGACAAGATCAAGAAGATTCAGGACGCTCTCCCACCCACCACGAAGAAGGAACTACGGTCGTTCCTAGGACTCTGCAACTTCTACAGGTCCTACATCGAGTCATACGCGAACATAGCTGTTCCGTTAACCGACCTGACAAAGAAGTTCAACCCAGACAAGCTTGTCTGGAACGACGAAGCGAAAAGGAGTTTTGAGACACTCAAGGAGAAAATCTCACAGAAACCCGTGCTGTGTATGCCAGACCACAGCAAACCTTTCGTGCTAAGGACTGACGCCTCCGACAAAGGAATGGGTGCTGTTCTCATGCAAGAGCACGAAGAGACTCTACGACCTGTTGCGTACCAAAGCAAGAAGTTCAACGGAGCAGAAAGTAGGTACGCCACCGTAGAAAAAGAATGCCTAGCTACAGTTTGGGGAGTGGGAAAGTTCGAACGGTATCTGTACGGGAAACACTTCACCATTGAGACAGACCATCGCCCACTCAAACATCTCCAACGACAACCGAACAACCCTCGTCTGATGAGATGGGCCCTCCAACTGCAGCCATACGAGTTCACCGTACGTGTTATCCCCGGGAAGGACAACCACGGTGCAGATTATATGAGCAGAGCGTCGTACGATGAATAATTATCTACTTGGGATAGGATAATTATCTTGATCCATGGGGTTATGTGACGAATGGAATTCGTGTATCGACTCCCTCTCTCATATTAATCGAGACTTCACTAGTTGCGTCAGAGACTATAGAGTATACAGAGACGCTCCATACGGTGCTGAAAAGTGAGACCGGAAGCCCAGTGGCGCCACCACGCGGAAACATGGAACCACCTACTTTCTCTTTCCACAGCAGTGGTGATATCGTGCTGCACAAGCATGGTTGCGCCAACGCGAAAACGCAGTGGGGCATGGTGTTCGGCCATCAATTGCTCAAACGCACATGCCAAAGGCTTGAGGATGTTCAAATTTCCCAAGGAAGAGAGTAGGTGAGGATTGTTTCTTCAATTTTTCTCTCGTTAAATGTTGGAAAATCAGTAAAAGTTGTAGCGTCGAACTGCGTGTAGATCTATTCTACCGGAACAGTGAAAACACACAATGTACACACTACAGCCTCAAACCAGTCCAAGCTGTGCATGTTGGTACTAGTTTCACATGTATAAGATTTATTTCTCCTCTACTTTATCTCATTTCGGCATGCCAAGTCTGGAACTGATAGACTGATCTAGTAGCAATACGGTCGGTGATCGATTAGGCCTAAAAAAAAAATAGGTGTGGTTACGGTAACCCGACCTACCCTAATTTTAGGGGCCGATCCTATAACTTTTTATTACATTTGTCAAAAAAAACACCAAAAAAAACAGTGCAAAAAACGCAATGAAAGCGAAAGCGCCCGAGTCGCACACTTATTTCCCTGTCAAGTAGGTTTAATTTGTACACATTAGAAAAAAAAAGTAAAAAAAACAAACAACGTGATTGCCTACCTACCTACCCTATTTTGTTTGGCTATGTTACCGTAACCACACCTTTTTTTTTTTTTTGGCCTTAGGGTAGACATAACCATCTCGTTTGATTGACACGGCCGTCGCGGAGTTATAGAGTAGATCTACAACGGCTTGCAGCTGCGAACGTTAGTATCATTTATCATGATTAATATTTTGATTGTAAATGACGGGCGTGAACATATATACAATGACATAATGACATTTGCACACAAATCAAATAAAATAAATCATAGTTCATACACGAACTAAGACATTACATTTCAAATAAAATATACCGTAGGCTTACATGAACTAAGACATAACAACACTACGTAGCCGAAATGCTTTGTACACCGTGATAAGCTGACAACTTTCGAACAATACCTTCATTCACAGATGCCAAAAGCATAGAAAACTTGTGTAAACTTGGGTTTCTATAAAACTTAGCAGGAATAAACTGGCATCGCAAATCACGAAGTGCGGGGCAACAAAGCACAAAATAAAACTCATCTTCTTTACTTTCCCTGGAAAAAAGGGGCATAACAACATATCCGCATCGTATCTCTTATATCGATTAACGTCAAACACTGTACATAAGGACCCATTGTAGTTTCTTTGTTAACGTGCACAAATAGTTCTGTTATTCCACCTCGGAATCTTGCCATAATAAGAGAGAGAGAGAGAGGAGAGAGAGAGAGAGAGAGAGAGGGAGAGAGAGAGAGAGAGAGAGAGAGAGAGAGAGAGAGAGAGAGAGCTTTCTGAACAAGAAAGAAGCAACTGAAAAGAAATAAGAAAATCATCGATCGATCAAGATTCTTTAAAGTCAGCCGGTTTGGTCACAAGAATTACAGTTTTCCTTTCATGATAACTTCTTAGCTCCGTGTAATTGACAACCCATTTCAGTTTCGATGTGCTGGGACGACACCAAATTGACTAAATGCCTTAGTTACCGATGATTTAACCGGGAACTATTTCGTTAAACGATTTATTCCTGACATATTTTCTCAGGCTTAACTGACCATGTATTCAGTATGTATTTGTATTTGATTAAAACACACAAAAATAACGACGGTTAGGTCGTGAAAAGAGACTGACTTGAATCATGTTTGCATAACTACAGCGATCCAGCGAATATTGCCCAAGAAAATGTGATTTAATTTTAATCTATACCATTTCTGCGGTGTTTTTATGGTCATTTAAAAAGGATGTTCACAAACAAACATATTTTTTCATCCAGTTACTTTTTGCAGCACTGTCAGCCGGACAGAACAGACAGTATGTTAATATAACCGTGATATAAACACAGCCGACAGCAGCCGCGAAACGCGAGTTTCCTTGTGCGGCAGGGTGTGGCTCTTTTCCCGCGCTGGGCTGGCCGGTCTCAATTTCGCACCGCAGCGCAAAGAAGGATGACGCGTCTCTGTATACTCTATAGTCTCTGGCTGCGTAGACAAAACGAGGTTAAGTGACCGAGACTACGTCATGACGACACTGTATACATATGACGTCAACGCTCGCGCCATTATTCCAAAACTAGTGCAGCGTACAAGGCAAGAATTTGTTTGTCTTCATGGAAAGAAATTTAAACGAAGAAAGCAAAAGGAAACAGCGTGCATTCGTATTAATTCGTGAATATGTACATGAATGATATTCAGTTGAGGTTGCTAGGATGCAATGCTCGGACCGTTTCATTGACTCCAAGATGGCTGCAATCAACGAAGCCACGTAGATTGCACTAGCATAATTATGTTTCACCTTCCGTGGACGGATTCCCATATTTTTGCGAACTCCAAAGGTCCACTAACAGCAGGTAAATCACGCTAGTACCTTTTAACATTATTGATTCACAGGAAAACACAGGTATTGTTCATTTTCCATGTGTTTGTGTCAGTCTGTGAACTCTTGTTTCTGTGTTTGTTTTAGAGAAACAAATTGAATGATATCGATTGAAATCATACTTGATAATAACAGATATTGCACGTGTGTGTTGCAGAAGGTGCAAGTGTACAGGGGTGTACAATGCTTGTGTAAATGATGTCGTGTGAACACTGTGGGAAGGGCAACGTTAGCGGTAACCACGAAAGGAACCACCAACGTCCCCAAGTGCCACCCAGATCGAGTTTATTGTGATGAGTAGACTACTTTATATTTTGTGAACATTAACACGCCTTCATGTCTTCATTTGTGTAAACCGAAATACATTTTCAACGAGAAAAAGAAGTACGTTCCGCTCTTCGATACCAAACGTCAACGCAACAAGAAGAAGAAAGACAATGTTGTTACGTGGGTTTGAAATCACACCAGCGAAATCATAATCTATAAAACTTTCAATTGAAGATTCTAAGAGAAAAAGATTGATGTCTGTGAAGTGATCATGTGCATGTTTTTGAAAGTACAGAGTTATTAAATTTCTTATCACTTCTTTGCACTTGTCTCTGTTAAACACTGATCAGCCCTAGAAACGAGAAGCAGACGTCAGACTCTCTCTCTCTCTCTAGTCTCTCTCTCTCTCTCTCTAGTCTCTCTCTCTCTCTCTAGTCTCTCTCTCTCTCTCTCTCTCTCTCTCTCTCTCTCTCTCTATCTGTACTCTGTGTGTGTGTGTGTGTGTGTTGGGGGTGGGGGCTGGTTGAGGGGGGGGGGGGCGTGGGGGGACAAAAAGGAAAAACGGAACTAGATCACTACAATGCAACACATTCAATGAATGATAATTGGCCACAATTGCATACACCGGCTTACATTCTTCTCGTCCTCTTTGTCTACCGCAAGTCCTCTTTCGCCACACTGAACGCTACAAGCAGGGCACAGATGAAAAATAGCGACACGTGCATTTTGCAGCCGAACTTCATGACGCGCGCGTAAAAGGGGAATCCCCGGGAGTTCCCATTGCTTGAGAAAATTATATAAAAATGAAAATGTAACGAAACGCGAAAATGTGGCAGTTTGTCGGTAGGCTTGATATTTATCACTCGTATCATAGGAGTATTTGAAGTGTCTTCCACAAGCAGCGAAAGTGCAGAAATGGCTATTTTGACCCATTTGACCAGACAGTACTGGCCAACAGACAGTACTGTAACATACGTACGCGCTCAAAACACAGACGACGACAAGAGTAACCAAGGAAAGCAAAAGCTTGTACGACTTCCCTTTGTCCTGTCTCATTACAGTGGGACTCCCGTGTTAAGACTCCCGAGTTTCTGTTTTGTAACCACTGTAATTTGACCCCAATGTTTAAACTCCCTCTTTTTAGCGATGGTAAACTTTGTATGTATGTGCGTGTGTGTGTATGTATGTATGTAAGTGTGTGATAGAAACTTTAACATTTGACTGAACACCGAAATACTAATTTCATCTTGTTATTATCCAAGCAACATCTTCAAAGTATTGAAGCAATGATCAACATTTCGTCGGCATGTGTGTAGTTAAAGTGTGTATCCAAAGAAAACGGGTGGTGTTTTTTTTATATTTTTTTGTTGGGGGGGGGGGGGGGGGGGTAAAAGCAGGTGACTGGTTTGTGTCGTGTGTGGTATGTAGACCAGGTCAGGGGTCAAGATCAGGTCAGGTCGCGTGAAGAATTGTGGTATAGATTCACGTTTCAGTTCTCACCTCTGCAATTGTCGATTCGGGGAAGACGATTTCACAATAGATAAAGAAGATACCAAAGGAGATTTCCTACAGTTTGATCTGCACAGCGTGTTTCCATTGTCTGCGCGAGGAAGAGCTGTCGAAAGCGCAGTGTCGATCTGGCAGTCGTGTTCTCGGTAACTGAGTAAGCTTACAGACAGATCTAGTGTCTCCCACTCTTACAACGTGTCACCTAAGCTTACTGATAATCCGTTTTGTTTAATTTTTTTTATTTCAGCAGACACGGATATCAAACACAGTGCCAGGCAGTCACCTCTAGTGAAATGAGTTGATCTAAAGTGCCTGTAATGTTTGGATGTCTTTGTTCTTGGTTCGATTTATGTGAATTTCAAGACTTGCAGTAGAGTCTCAAGTTTACTCTGCCCGTATAAAACTGTCCACCATTTATTTGAACATGCAGATATAAGGAAACGGAATGAATCTGTTCTCAAAGTCAAAATTATTACGATTTTGCCTCAGTTTCAAAACATGCTCTGTCATGGTTCTGTCTGTAAAATTTGGTACCTTGCAACAACTTCCTTGAATTTGAAAGACAGTTTTTGAATGCTAGATCTACCTAGATCTGTATCGCGTTTCATTCCAGACTCCTCTCTTTGATTGTACTGTTTGCTGTTTACGCACTATCATGATTCGCTAATGTCTGTAACGTTTGGTAAACTTACCTTGCAACAGCTTCCTTGTCTTTGTTGGCATTTTCTTTCAAGGCAGCACAACGTAAGATTAGCTTCTTTTGGACAGCAGGTAGAATGCGAGTTTTGAGACAACGACAGTCGTCCAAAGAAAGCTTGCTGTGGAATTTTGTTCTACATAATGGTAAATGTGATTCTGTATTTTTCTGCGGTTAATGTTAATGGTTTCTTTTTTTCCTCTGTTGGTTTCTTCCTCCTGAGTTGATCGTTATCACTCAAACAAGACCATCAGAGAGTACCTCAGTTGCTCCTCAAAATGGACTGTGAATAGTGTGTTGACAGTCAACATTATTTTAAGAACCAGGCTGCTGCAGTCAGTTGACATGTTTCGCATATTGTAGGGTTCCCATGCTGCATAGGTAAAGTGGCTTGTATAACCCGACTATTCAGTATCAAAACACTGTTTATATTTGTGACCCTCCACCACGGAATGAGTCGCACGTCACCTTTAGTCCGTGATCTGATCGAAAAAGTGTTATCAAAAAGAATCCTCTTTAATTTGTGTCACGTTTCAATAGATCACAGAAGGTGATTATGAACGGTTAGTTACTGCTAACTAACTAACCACACCACGATCCACTCTCGCAGTCATACAAATATATAGAATCAACAAAAGTATAAGTTTCAGACGCCTGTTTATATATACTATCACGCCACCTCCCTCGAGACTTCACTCCAAAAGATGGTTTTACGTTCAAAACGTAAAAAAAGGGGTCACTGACAAAAAATGCCAGTTAAAGTTTAGAAAAATGATAATAACACGCTGATCCCGTGTATAGATAGGAAAGATAGCTGTCTGTAAAAGCGCTGGTTAAATGCAGTTGTCACAACCCACGTCGTCACCACTCAAATATAATCACAAATAGTAAAAGATGACTTGGTGGTAAAAGGGCGCAATGGCACGGTACACTTAGCTTTTAGTTACGGAGTGGGCGACCCGTAAATAGTTCTTCCCTACTACTGCTTCGTTGATTGGAGTGCCGGTTGGCGTGGAACGAAGCAGGGAATCGTGGGGAAGTCAGGCGCCTCACTCAGCTGCTGAAGACAACGGGTGGTCGTGTAGGTGACCCTCACTGCCTGCCGGAAGACCCCTGCAGACGGTGATGGCCTCACCGGTTATCCCAGTAACAGCATACAGCACCTCGACACCAGGTTACAGCATACAGCTCCGCGACATCAGGTTACGTAGGTAGTAGATACCAAATAAAGATGTTCCGGTTACCGCTGAGTAGTAGATACCGCTGAATCCGATGAGTGGCGAATCCGCTTCCTTCGTATGGCTTTCGTCCGTCGACGAATTTCCTGCCACACTCCCTCTTGTGCTGAATTTTACTTCATGCGTGGACATTTTTCCCCCGCTCAGCCAAGAAACAACCTGACAACCTCGTCGTCAGCAACATGTAAACAGCGAAAAGTGGTCCCTTCTTGACATTCCTAAAAGCCCTACTGTACAAGCAGAACGGCACGTTGACATAAAATGCTATATCCCGTGTTGAATACCATCAAACTCTTAGGAAAAAGACACCGACCCTTCCTCTCTTGCTGTTTATGTTCAAGTGGGTCGTTTCAAGTCATCCTCAAAACACCTTGAAAAACATCACGTGACTCCAGCGACCAATCACTATCGTCACACGTACAGCTCAGTTCCCAGTTGATTTTGTCCAGACAGCAAAATCACGCACGTGGAACCCCTGTACACAATGTCGTCCCTTGCATGCCAGCCAGGCGTGCAGAAAACGAAATCCCCGTGCCAAGCTCGGTCAGCAGAAACCAGCCCATCGCCAAAAGCACCTGAAGGCGCTTTTCGTTGCAATTCGAGAAAGGCACCCCACAGAGTGTTCGTTTCTCAATCCATGTCACTAAATCGTGACAATTTGGTTGTTTTTGGTTAGTTTAACATTCCATGTGTTAGGTTTGATTAATTTTAGTTATTGAAATGGTAGCTTTCACATGCAAATGTGTCATAGAATGATGTAGAATGATGTAGAATGATGTAGAATGATGTCATGTTGGTGACTGGTTATGTCTGACAAGATGGGGGTATGGTTTTTAAAACTGGAATAACTCTGTTATCTTAGCAACTACAATTTCAATTTAAAGTTGTTTTTGACCACAACGAACGCACCGATACCGGTAAGCTAAGAAGAAGCAACGTCATGTCACCTAACCCTTACAAATGACGTTACAGGCTTGATGTCAATAAAAATCACGGTAGGCATTCTAATACTGGTGAAAAAAGTTTGTCATACAATCGCGTTTAATCACAAATACGTTAGATTTTCATACTCACATATAATTTGATGTATGCTGATTACGAAAAGACAAAGATATTGCCTGAATCCAGGGGTGGGACTCTTCCGCGAATCCGCGGATTTCCGTGGACACAACTTACGAATTCCGCTGGAGTAATCTATTTTTCCGCGTCAAATGATATTTAACGATTTTATTCTCAAACGGCACTTGTGCATACCGATGTGGCATGCATTCACCTATTTTTTTGTTGTAATTACGTTTGCTCAAGCCATGGCACGGTGTAAAGGAAGTAAACCGTGTTTTTATTGTGGCACCTTGTTGTGACCTGTTTTTGTGGAGCGTTATTTAACTACTTTTTACGTGTGAGACTCACGTGCTCCTTGTTGTGACCTGGTTTTGGTCGGAGCGTTGCAAAACTGCATCGTTAGTTTTAGAACACGCGTGAGATGCACGTGCTCTTTTCCGTGTCTTGGTTTTGGGGTGAGCCCTGCGAAACTGCGTTGTAAGTTTTAGAATACGTGTGATTCCCGTGTTTTTAGTTTTTAATGTCAGCTAGTTCCTTGATCTTCTTTCTGTAAAATATACTGTTTTAAGTTTTGAGCATGCACGAAGTGCGTGATCGGTTACTGATTGGTTGTAAAATAGTAGTCTCACCTGATTCTGTCTTAGGAATGTTGTTGGTTGGTCAATATGGTGACCTTTGACTTTTGAATAACTATTCCATGTTAGGTTTTGTTTTCATAAATACCACTGCTTGACTGTTCTCTTCAGTCGATCTGAGGGTTTTATGGAAGGGTTTGGATGTTTTATGTAACGTATCAAAGTTAGCAAGTGAGCTGATGGAGCTCTTTTTGTAATGTTTTAAAGTCAACGTGAACGATATTGTCAACGTGAACGTGTGTTTGGATACAGTTTTATTGAAAGCTGTGAATTGTTTTGTGCCCTTCGTTTGAGAGGCTACACGTTTTTGGTACTCTGGTCAACCCACACAGCGCATAAGGTAATTTTGTTGTTACTTGTTTGTGTTGTATTTTGGTCGCCATTTTGTAATGACTAACCTTTGTGAGTTGTTTACGTATAACGTGAGTTGGAAGTCTGACTTGTTGTAGTGTTTCTTTATTGTGTGTTCAACTGTTCTAGTTTTGTGAAACGTACAGCAATGATTTGTAGACGCTAGAAAGTCGCTAATGTTTATAATGATAACTTGTGTTTTCTGTGGTTGACGAAGTTCGAAGTGAAATGTTTTCTCTGATTTATCCTAGCCTTACGTTAAAGGAATTTAGGTAAAAGAGCTTGCGGTCTGTGGTGATCGTTTGTAAACGGGCTTATTTCTAATAACGCTATTGGGGGAAATTGGATGAGGAAATATCTTGTTTGTGACTTTGATTAACGCAGGAACGTTGTCGTTTAGAGACTTTTTGGTATGACAGTTTGCTTTGTATTCCTGGCCTGATGAGTCAACGTTTTGTATTCTTCTGAAAGTAGCCATTTTGGTTTTAAACGTATTTATGCTAAGTTTCTTGAGTATTCTTAGTGTTTATTATATTGTTTAACGTAAAGTTTTTTTGTTTGTTTGTTTGTTTGCTTAACGCCCAGCCGACACGAAGGGCCATATCAGGGCGGTGCCGCTTTGACATATAACGTGCGCCACACACAAGACAGAAGTCGCAGCACAGGCTTCATGTCTCACCCAGTCACATTATTCTGACACCGACCAACCAGTCCTAGCACTAACCCCATAATGCCAGACGCCAGGCGGAGCAGCCACTAGATTACCAATTTTAAAGTCTTAGGTAAGACCCGGCCGGGGTTCGAACACACGACCTCCCGATCACGGGGCGGACGCCTTACCACTGGCCAACCGTGCCGGTTTTAACGTAAAGAACGTAACCCTTTATTACTGTTAAAGGATTAACCAACGAGTGTTTGGTTTTGTAACTTTCTTGTCTGTTTGTCTTCGCCTATTTTGTGATTGTTTATTTTCCCCGTTTTTACATTTAGTCAAGTTATGACTAAATGTTTTAACATCGAGGGGGGAATCGAGACGAGGGTCGTGGTGTGTGTATGTGTGTGTGTGTGTTGTGTGGTGTGTGTGTGTGTGTGTATGTGTGTGTGTGTGTGTGTGTGTGTGTGCGTGCGTGCGTGTAGAGCGATTCAGACCAAACTACTGGACCGATCTTTATGAAATTTGACATGAGAGTTCCTGGGTATGATATCCCCGAACGTTGTTTTCATTTTTTTGATAAATGTCTTTGATGACGTCATATCCGGCTTTTCGTGAAAGTTGAGGCGGCACTGTCACGCCCTCATTTTTTTAACCAAATTGGTTGAAATTTTGGTCAAGTAATGTTCGACGAAGCCCGGACTTCGGTATTGCATTTCAGCTTGGTGGCTTAAAATTTAATTAATGACTTTGGTCATTAAAAATCTGAAAATTGTAAAAAAAAATTTTTTTTTTATAAAACTATCCAAATTTACGTTCATCTTATTCTCCATCATTTGCTGATTCCAAAAACATATAAATATGTTATATTTGGATTAAAAACAAGCTCTGAAAATTAAATATATAAACATTATTATCAAAATTACATTTTCGAAATCAATTTAAAAACACTTTCATCTTATTCCTTGTCGGTTCCTGATTCCAAAAACATATAGATATGATATGTTTGGATTGAAAACACGCTCAGAAAGTTAAAACGAAGAGAGGTACAGAAAAGCGTGCTATCCTTCTCAGCGCAACTACTACCCCGCTCTTCTTGTCAATTTCACTGCCTTTGCCATGAGCGGTGGACTGACGATGCTACGAGTATACGGTCTTGCTGAAACATTGCATTGCGTTCAGTTTCATTCTGTGAGTTCGACAGCTACTTGACTAAATGTTGTATTTTCGCCTTACGCGACTTCTTGTTTCTTGCGTTTTGTATGTTTTTGATACCTTTGCCATGTCTAATAATTTGTTTTCTTTTCTCTTTTTCTTTCTGCTTAGTTTTTTACCGCAATACGCAATACATATGCAATATGCAATACTGAATTACGCAATACATAGTACTGTAATCAATATACAATACTGATCAGATGCAAAGTAATAAACCAGTATTTTTGCGCGTTATCGCTTGTAACCTGTGTTTGTCATTTCGTATGAACAATTTGTAGTACCAGCCTCGCACACGAAGGCGCGCACAGCACTTATTTCTCAAACAGTTCGGAATCGTATTTGGTACAGTCTTTGCCTTTGCCTTTTCAGGTTTGCAAAACAAAATGGTGCACCGCAAAGACATTGTCTAACGAAGCAAATGTTCAACATTGGATGAAAGTTTGAAAAACAAGTGGAGATGGGATTGGACAGGGGAGATTGATAAAGAACTTATTGGAGTATATATAACTTGTTGACTGAATGATATGGAGAGAAGTAAAGATGGAACAGAACACTGGAGGCTTGAGAGTTAAATTGTGCTAACTGAAAACTCATGATAACTAACTGTAATTTTGAGCTTCAATGCATCGGGGCATCACTTGGATCATACTATTGCCAGTATTGGATTATGGATACATGGTTCATTTCGTAAATATGCACCATTACAATGTTACCATTGTTGTGTGAAAGTGTTTTGTTGTTGTTTGGTTGGGATTGTTTTTCGGGTGTGGGTTTGTTTTTTTTTTGGGGGGGGGGGGGAGCGAGGAGAATGTCTTTTTACCTGATCCAAACAAGTACGATTTTACTTTCAGAATGCACCAGATTGCACATATTTAATGTACCATTTGAAAAAAATCGGGGGGGGGGGGGGGGGCATGCAGTCCCACCCCTGTGAATCTTACAACCTTGGTTGCTGACACGCTTCATAACTATCATAGACTTAGTCAAAAAATGATTGCAACCGATTTCGCTCCAAATTAAATACTTGATTCCCGTGTCATTTCATCTAAATTGTATATACCTGTGAAGCCGTTTACTTGACTATCTGGATCACCTTTCGGATTAAAGTTCTTTTTACAGGTATCACGTCACCGCCGCTTAATTAAGGTTATACTCAAAATCGACTGGACAAAACGGAAGGGCCCAATTAAAAATCACAATAGACAAACCTCTTAAACATTTACATACGAGAAGAAAGCTTAATCAATTTTCTACCCAGAAAAGGTTCTTTTCTTTAGCTAGCTTGGATATTACGTGTGCTATGCTTCTCCCACTGATGCAAGTGTCGATTGCACGAGCGGTCACAAACGGGAGTCATTATTTTTTTAGGGATATTGTTACAAAAAGCGCTTTAGTTCAGCAATGACTTGGTCGGTTGCTTTGAAACTTTCAGAATATTTTATCAACATACTAGACGTACTTCGGGCAAAAATTGGGATCGTTACACGTCTTTGTTCAGATATGACGCAATGCTTCGAAACATGTTTAAAACTCGTCATTGGATTGTTTACTTGCGTCCAAAACAATCATGACTTCACTGTCTTTCGACAAATGATAGATACAAATACTGGAAAAGAGTTACATGCGTATAAGCACTGACGCACATTTTTAGGCATGTAAAGACGCTTGATATTTTAAGGATGATATAGGTGCCACAGCGATGACCAGCCAAGCGTGACTGCACATGTTTTTGAGACACGCAGCGATACTATAACTGGTACTCGTATCAGCGCGAAAACAGCGTGAACGTTCCATTTTTTTTCTCATAGTATGTGACCACAACTAGAAATTCATTCCAGTGGTTACACACGAAATTGAAACTTTGGAGAGTATCTGTATCAATCATTTATCGTATGCAAAGTCATAATATGTTTTGATACAGGG
>NW_027128808.1:0-25252 GCF_037325665.1 Littorina saxatilis
CCCACCCCCTCAACACCCCCCAATCCCCACCCCCACCCCCATACATTTGTGTTCTCTCAGTTGCCAGACGCACCTTAGCAGTAAACAAAGCCCTGTGTATAATAGTGAGCATGTTGAGCAACACAAACCCCCATCAGAATGCAAATCGAGTGAACGGTTCAGATCATGGGTAAAATTGACACCTTAAATGTTCATTTTAAAGCCACCTTTTGACATTATAAGAAGAAAAAGCATTCTACACTGCTAAGCTTGCAATGAACAATACACAAATGAAAAGAACCAACAACATTGTTTTGTGTGTGTGGAATTTTAACACATTTTATTAAAAAAACAAAAAAAAGGCGGAAAAGGGCGACAGATTTGTTGCCCAGCGACAGTACACTTGTTCAACCCAGGCCAGTACCTTCATACATGACAGAAGAAAGCAACGGAGACCTGAATACCACAGTCTTATTGTTCCTGGACGTGCCTGAGTGATAATCTGATGCAGTTAACTATCTTTTGAAACATTATAGCACTCAGAAGATTTGTCTTCCGCTCATAAGTTTCGTGTCACACGGCATTGGCAAAATTGAGGTAGGTCCATTATTGCAGAAAATAACTAACAACAAAGAAAAGTCATTTTTAGTATAGAAATGAGAAGATTTACCATAACAATGTGTTTAAAACAAGACAAGCATCATAGTGTCGGCAGAACACGACTCTCGTTAAGTCAAATGTCACAGCGTTATGAACAGAAGATTGTGTTCTAACGCTGCAGTAAACGAACATTGTATTGACAAATTGCTGTCTCTATCATAATTCGCGCCCACAGACTTTTGACATATCTGTGCCCTGTTTCTTACAGGCGAGAAATCGCGAGTTTGGCCAGGAAGTACCGTTTTTTACAGGCGAGACTTGGCAAGTGATGCGAGTCTGGCGAGGAAGTACCGCTTCTTACAGGCGAGAATCGGCGAGTGACACGGGTTTGGCGAGGAAGTACCGTTTCTTACAGGCGAGAATCGGCGAGTGACACGAGTCTGGCGAGGAAGTACCGTTTCTTGGGCAATTCTCGCCGCGAGGGACGCTAGGATTCTCGCCGCGAGGGAAACTAGGATTCTCGCCGCGAGGGACGCTAGGATTCTCGCCGCGAGGGACGCTAGGATTCTCGCCGCGAGGGACGCTAGGATTCTCGCCGCGAGGGAAATTAGGATTCTCGCCGCGAGGGACGCTAGGATTCTCGCCGCGAGGGACGCTAGGATTCTCGCCGCGAGGGACGCTAGGATTCTCGCCGCGAGGAACGCTAGGATTCTCGCCGCGAGGGACGCTAGGATTCTCGCCGCGAGGGACGCTAGGATTCTCGCCGCGAGGGGCGCTAGGATTCTCGCCGCGAGGGACACTAGGATTCTCGCCGCGAAGGCTAGGTAGCCTTGAGCTTGCCCGTTTGGTGACAAAACATGGCAGTGCGGCCGCAATGTTTTCTCGCCAAGCGAGCAAACCCAAAGCTACCTAGCGTTCGCGGCGAGAATCCTAGCGCCCCTCGCGGTGAGAATTGCTCAAGAAACGGTACGTCCTCGCCTCACCCCCCAATTCTCGCTGTAAGAAACGGGGGCCTGAATGTTTGTTCGCGTCACACTCATCCAACATGTCATGAACGTGAGATGTTTCGGGTGACGTTCTTTTTTCGACTATTGCGCTGTCGCAATCAAGCTGGAACATTGCCAAAGGTAAGACATATGTTTCTTCTATGATATACGAATCATTTATTGCGACTGAATTCTATTAAATACATTTCAGCACTTGGAGATGCGTGACTTGTAATGTTGTGTGATTCGTGAATTCATATCTGACAAAGTAACGCCTGTTTTTGTTGTTTTTCTTTAGTTTTAAAGCTGTTGCGTTTATATGTCATGATGTCAAAACATGAATTGCCTTCTGCTCGTCAAACGGACATTAAATATTGTGTGCAGTTGTTATCAGCACAATACAAAACTTAAATACCTTGGTGTTTCTCATCAGAACAATAAAATACAGGTGGGTGGGTGTGACACCTTTGTGACGATGCAGTACAGGTGGGTGGGTGTGACAACTTTGTGACGATGCAGTACAGGTGGGTGGGTGTGACAACTTTGTGACGATGACAGGTGGGTGGGTGTGACAACTTTGTGACGATGCAGTACAGGTGGGTGGGTGTGACAACTTTGTGACGATGCAGTACAAGTAGGTGGGTGTGACAACTTTGTGACGATGACAGGTGGGTGGGTGTGACAACTTTGTGACGATGCAGTACAGGTGGGTGGGTGTGACAACTTTGTGACAATGCAGTACAGGAGGGTGGGTGTGACAACTTTGTGACAATGCAGTACAGGTGGGTGGGTGTGACAACTTTGTGACGATGACAGGTGGGTGGGTGTGACAACTTTGTGACAATGCAGTACAGGTGGGTGGGTGTGACAACTTTGTGACGATGCAGTACAGGTGGGTGGGTGTGACAACTTTGTGACGATGCAGTACAGGTGTGTGGGTGTGACAACTTTGTGACAATGCAGTACAGGTGGGTGGGTGTGACAACTTTGTGACGATGCAGTACAGGTGGGTGGGTGTGACAAAACTGTGTGACGATGCAATACAGGTGGGCGAGTGTGACACAATTTTGTGAGAATGCAGTACAGGTGGGCGGGTGTGACACAACTTTGTGAGAATGCAGTACAGGTGGGCGGGTGTAACACAACTTTGTGACAATGCAGTACAGGTAGGCGAGTGTGACACAACTGTGTGACAATGCAGTACAGGTAGGCGAGTGTGACACAACTTTGTAACAATGTAGTACAGATGGGCGAGTGTGACACAACTTTGTAACAATGTAGTACAGGTAGGCGGGTGTGACACAATTGTGTGACTATGCAGTACAGGTAGGCGGGTGTGACACAACTTTGTGACAATGCAGTACAGGCGGGCGGGTGTGACACAACTGTGTGACAATGTAGTACAGGTGGGCGGGTGTGACACAACTGTGTGACAATGTAGTACAGGTGGGCGGGTGTGACACAACTGTGTGACAATGTAGTACAGGTGGGCGGGTGTGACACAACTGTGTGACAATGCAGTACAGGTGGGTGGGTGTGACACAACTGTGTGACAATGTAGTACAGGTGGGTGGGTGTGGGCGTTGTGAATAGTCAAGCTGCATGCAGGCATTTCAACCTGCAGATACCAAAACTACGTAATGAGTTCTACCTTCCAGGGGGATTCCCACCGCACTTACCCTAGCTTCTTGCGAGGGTGGAGGGAGTAGAAGGGGTGTCGGGGGGGGGGGGGGGGGGAGAAAGGGACTGTCCCCATGGTGTTGCTACCACTGTGCAGTCTGGGGCATACACGATTTGATAGTCTAAACAGTGCATGCGAAACATAACATACACAGGAAATGACGACGTCAGGTCGGGCGGCCACGGTCTTTTACCGTGTTTATATATCCAATTCAAACAGCCAACTTTTTGCAAGAACAGGCTAGCTATGGAGCAGCGCTTGACTAACCGCTTCTCCTCTACTTCCACTTTTCATCTCAACGCTAGTTGTTGTTGTTGTTGTTGTTTTTGTTGTTGTTGTTGTTGAACATGATGATGGTTTTTTTTCAGTAACCGTTCCCTTTTAACATCATTCATCATCATCATCATCATCATCATCATCATCAGCAGCAGCAGCAGCAGCAGCATCATCATCATCATCATCATCATCATCATCATCATCATCATCATCATCATCATCATCATCATCATCATCATCATCATCATCATCATCATCATCATCATCACCACCATCACCACCATCATCATCATCATCATCATCATCATCATCGTCATCATCATCATCATCATCATCATCATCATCATCTCCTCTCCATTTACTCCTTCAGTCACATTCTGCAACACACATAGCCTACCCTCGGAAACACACACACACACACACACACACACACACACACACACACACACACACACACACACATAGGCTACACGGCGCCTGCACACGCACGCACGTACACACTTACACACACACACATACACACACACAAAGACACACACACACACGCACGCACAAAGAAACACACACACACACACACACACACACACACACACGCACGCACGCACGCACGCACGTGCACACACACAAACACACACACACACTTGGGCTCGCGGGAAGCCCCACTCAGTGCAGCCACGGTCAACGTGACCAGTTGAGGCAGCGCGCAATGATAGCAACAACAGAACTAGGTGACCTGGGGGGTTCCCCTGACTATGTTTAGTGACAGGAAATTCCGCAGGAATGTGGCGGGGAGTTTTACCGGGGAGCATTTTGTATTGTATGACTTTGTTTAATTCTTTATCTGTGTGTGTTTACGCTTAAAATAGCACCAGTTTGATGATTGATTTAAAAAAAAAAGACTTCTAAAGTATGTGTGCTTTGTGTGATGCGTCCCTGAGCTTTAAAACAGCGAGGCATTAATAGCATGTTCTTCAGATAAATAATGATGTCTGCAGTTAGGCTATTGACAGGCGGGTGTGACACAACTTAGTGACAATGCAGTACAGATGGGCTGGTGTGGGCGGGTGTGACACAACTGTGTGACAATGCAGTACAGGTGGGCGGGGGTGGGCGGGTGGGAAACAACTGTGTGACAATACAGTACAGGTGGGCGGGTGTGACACAACTTTGTGACAATGCAGTACAGATGGGCGGGGGTGGGCGGGTGGGAAACAACTGTGTGACAATACAGTACAGGTGGGCGGGGGTGGGCGGGGGTGACACAACTTTGTGACAATGCAGTACAGGTGGGCGGGGGTGGGCGGGTGGGAAACAACGTTGTGACTGTCACGATCTAGTGACATAGACCACCAAGAAAGTGTCACTTAGTAGGGTGCCTTCTCTTGGTAAATTGCGACTGAAAGCGCCTGTGCGTGAGTCGGGGCTATGCAGCAGAGTTTTGCTGACAGCGCGACCACGGATGGTTTGTGCCGCACGGTTTTTTCGGGGATAATTTTGCTTGGCGAGACAGAATTGTCGATAGCTGAACTTGTTATGTGACAAGGTCAGTCACGTGTTATTGTCTAGGTGGTCTGTGAGAGACACAAGCACGGGGCACTTGACACTCAGCGGCAGAAGAAGAAGGATCGAATACGACGGTTTCTAGAGTATGATGGATTTCACCGGATAGAATATTCGGCACTCTAGGGGAACTTCAGCGAGTTATCACCTTCTCACTGCCACATGTTTTGCTGAGGACGAGTCGTCAAATCTTCCTTCGCCGTGCGATGGTTTTCGCATAAGTATTCGGCAAGGGGTTTTCTGGATGTTGTTGTCACTGTTGACGAACAGAGGCCATTCCAGGGAGGAAGCGGGTTTTGCTTCCACGAGAGTGCTACATTCATAGGCTGTTTGAGGTAATAAATCATTATTTAACGCTGTTGACGAGTCTGTGTTTGTGGAATGAAATACTCTCTGTTGTTCTTTCCAGGTTAGCGCATAATTTGCTCTCTGTGACGCTAAAATACTAACCTGTATATGGTTTTTGCAGGTAGGGAGAGAAGGACGAAAAAGGACTGTTTTGTTGTTGTAAAAAGTCCGTTGTGCAGGCCCACGTGCTCGATGAGATATGTAAAGATGACATGTTTAAAGGTGGAGGGTGAGGGGTAGCTGACATGTTTAGTGCACCGATGCTTTCTGTTTGCAGCCTTCGTTTTCCTAACTTCTATTCGGCTGCCTTCTGGGGGACCACGCTAACCAGCACACCGGCTAACCAGCGAACCGGCTAACCAGCTAACCAGCGAACCGGCTAACCAGCTAACCAGCGAACCGGCTAACCAGCTAACCAGCGAACCGGCTAACCAGCTAACCAGCGAACCGGCTAACCAGCTAACCAGCGACTGGGTGCGGCGCCTGATGCCTCCACAGTTCCCTGCTTCGTCACCACGCTAACCAGCACTTCATTCGACGGAGCAGTTGTGGAGGCTAAAAAGACTAATTACAGGCCGTCCACCCAGTGGCCAAAGAAAGCTAAGTGCACCATGTCTTTGCACCCCGTTGACCACCGTTGTTATTTTTGCTATCTGTGATTATACTCGAGTAGTGACGACGTGGGGTGTGTGACACCTGCATGAACTAGCACTTTTGGAGCAGAACAGTCGTATTTTCTTATCTTTACACGGGATCAGCGTGTTACTATAATTTTCTATATTCTAACTGGCATTTTGTCAGTGACCATTGGTTTTTTACGTTTTGTGAACGTAAAAGAACATATTTTGAGTGAAGTCTCGAGGGAGGTGGCGAGTTTTTACATAAACAGGCGTCTGAAACTTATACTTTTGTTGTCTCTATAAATTGTATGACTGCGAGAGTGGATCGTGGTGTGGTTAGTTAGTTAGTAGTAACTAACCGTTTCATAATCACCTTAAAGGCCAACATCCACAAGAATTTTTCTCCTGGAGCGACCTAAACTTGAACCCGTCGCTATTCTTGCATGTCTGTTTACTTCGTGCTGCACGCAAAAATCGAGCGACTTCCTTGCCGCGTGGATTGACGAAGCTATTTTATTCTCGTGACTGAAAACACTGCAGTGCGTGCAGTTTTTGACGAACCGCAGGAGCGGCGACTCATATGGTCTCGGCTCGAAAGCTGTGTGTGGAGGCTGCGTGCTATAATTAGCTGACCTGCTGCGCGAGCAGTCACTGCAGAGTTTTGAGATAACTTTGTAACACGTTTTATTTTATGCTCCTCAAGAATACAACTTTGGGCAACGTGCCACGTAAAACTACACGCAACAAGGATTCAGTAGGTACCAAACATGCCTTGGTCAGAAGTAGAATGTAAATGAATCTTTATAAAGAAGTAGGCTACTTCAAACGACAGCCACAGCCACGGTTGGGTTCACGGCATCAAACCGATGCGACTCTCCGTCATATCATACACGTAATCTATCAAATAGATGACTAATAAACATGTAAACTACATGTATACGTCTATCGTCGGACATAAGAAAGGAGAGCTTCCCCCGGGCCTGTGCATGTGTTGTTCGTTGTGCGTGTGTAAATGTACACAACAAACTGACGACAAAACTGAGACAGACCTCTTTCGCTTCAGTCTTGCAGAATTTAAAGACGAATACAGGTAAATCGTGCATTATACTAACTGTTTGGTAAAAGTATCAAACGTTTCTTTTTATAAATAAGTGGCAGGCTTACAGGAATACAAAGAGGCGCAAGTTGAAAGTAATGGATATATCTCTGGAAGATGCCATCAGTCCAAGTTGTCAAATGAAATCAAAGATGACAGAAACAGAAGTTTTCCATACAAATGTTGGTGTTTCAAAGGAAGTTGGCATTCTTTCAGATAATGATATAGACGAGGTGGCTGTTTGTTATGAAGTTTCAACAAGCCAACATTCAAATGATTTTACTTCATCTACAGATTTTTTAAATTCAGCACTTTATAACTGTCATTATGAACTTGGAATCAGAGAGAGACCGTCTTTCCATTGTCATTCATGCCATAGATTTTTGTTTCAGAATCAATGTTTCACATGGCGTTCACAAGAGAGCATGCGAAGTTTCCGACAGTCTTTAGGATTTGTAAAAAAGGCCGTGTTTTGCTGTACATGCAAAAACTACCTGTCAAAAGGGAAAGTGCCTAACAGATTGCAACAACATTCCTATTTTAAGCTCAGCCACACGCCGACATGGAAGTTCAATGGTACTTTCAAACTTTTTCTTCTCTTCGTCGTATTTGATTTCTTTCTATTTCATAAGTCGAGTGCATATGATTTCGGCTCGTGTTCATCGTGAGATGGACTTAGTTTTTTGTATTCTGTGGGTTCGACAGATTAACTAAATGTTGTCATTTCGCCTTACGCGACTTGTTCTCTCTCTGTTGGCAGCGTGTAATGCAGCTGGTTAGAAATTAGAGTATTATTTTGCAAAGTGTGTACCAAAAGTTTGTCATGAGCTGCTTTAGGTTTGGGGTGTGGGTTGGTTTGATATTTCCTCCTTGCAGATCAAATCTGTATTCATTTTTGATGTTGTGTCTTATTTTGTGAAAGGAAACATGCAGACTGACTGAACGCATATATATAATTATGTAACTCATAAACACATGGGTGTAGTTATGTTCAAGAACACACACACACACACACTCACACACACATACACACACACACACACACACACACACACACACACACACACACACACACACACACACACACACACACACACACACACACACACACAACTGTGTAGATGTATCGTACACCTGATATATTAAATTGAAGTTCACGAAGAAATCGTGTTATTTGTGTGTCATTCAACATCTATCAGACAAATTGAAACTGGTACAAATATTCAATAATGTTGCGATGTGGAAATGGACATGATATCGCAAAAGATAGACAACGGCAAGATCATTCAAGTATGTACATGCTTGTTGATGTCTACTTAGGCGATGCTCAGAACACTAGTTAGATCTTCCGAGATTAAAAAATGACGATGATCTGTAAACAAACCAGGACAAGGAAAGAAAGAAAAAACGTATTTGAAAACAAATCATACTATACAGATTGACAAACTGAAACTTCGAACTCTGTTGATATTTCACGGGAGATGAGGTATGGTGCAAACGTATATAATTATACTGACTACATTTTGTTACGTACTCATCAACAACAACAAAAACCGATATAACCAAAGGCACACACACACACACACACACACACACACACACACACTTTGCTGGTTTGCTGATCAATGTCACAGGAAACGAATGAACAACAGAAAGCGTGATGAATTCCTGGCCAGAAATCAGTCACAAAGACCTGGAAGTCTGCTGAATGGAACTGGTAAATGTACACATTTGAACTGCTGTCAAAATTACTATGTAATACGATATTCGGGTTTTAAAATTGGTAGCAAATTACAACCAATAGTGATGTTTTTTGCTTCGGCATTGAAGCAATGTTCACTATTTACTAACAAAATAATTACGAAATAAACACAAAACCAAATCAGTGAGGCAGAGGGGACAAAAAGCCGAGCGGGTGTGTGCAGGGCCGGACCCAGGGGGGGGGGGGGGGGGGGGGAGGGGGGTTCCAGGGGTTCCGGAACCCCACCCCTGGAAAAAGCATGTACCTTGCTTTGAGTGGGTTTTTTTTTTTTAATAAATTTTGTGTGTGTCTCTAACAAATTTTATTCAATGTGAAATCCGATGAGAAAAAGGTACCCCCCCACAATGCTGCTCTTAACCCTCAAAACAAGGCCCAGAATGCACCAGATTGCACAGATTTTAACCGTTTTTCAAAAATTTCCCCGGACCCCCCTAGTTCGCGCGCGCTTGTGGCTTCGCCACTTCAGTCGCTGATTTGCCCCCCCCAAAAAAAGGAGGAACCCCCCCCCTTACAACTCATTTGGTCCGGCCCTGGTGTGTGTGTGTGTGCGTGTGTGTGTGTGTGTGCTAGTCGGTGTGCCTGTGTGTGTGTGAGTGTGTGTGTGTGTGTGCCAGTGTGTGTATGTGTGTGTGTGTGTGTGTGTGTGCGCGTGTGTGTAGAGCGATTGAGACCAAACTACTGGACCGATCTGTCGAACCCACAGAATAAAACTGCACGCACTGCAGTGTTTTCAGTCACGAGAATAAAACAGCTTCGTCAATCCACGCGGCAAGGAAGTCGCGCAATTTTTGCGTGCAACACGAAGTAAACAGACATGCAAGAAGAGCGACGGGTTCAAGTTTAGGTCGCTCCAGGAGAAAAATTCTTTTGGATGTTGGCCTTTAAGTGATATATTGAAACGTGACAGTGACAATGCAGTACAGATGGGCGGGGGTGGGCGGGTGGGAAACAACTGTGTGACAATGCAGTACAGGTGGGCGGGGGTGGGCGGGTGTGACACAACTTTGTGACAATGCAGTACAGGTGGGCGGGGGTGGGCGGGGGTGACACAACTTTGTGACAATGCATTACAGATGGGCGGGGGTGGGCGGGTGGGAAACAACTGTGTGACAATGCAGTACATGTGCGCGGGTGTGACACAACTTTGTGACAATGCAGTACAGGTAAGGGGGTGTGACATAACTTTGTGACAATGCAGTACAGGTGGGCGGGTGTGACACAACTTTGTGACAATGCAGTACAGGTGGGCGGGGGTGGGCGGGGGTGAAACAACTTTGTGACAATGCAGTACAGATGGGCGGGGGTGGGCGGGTGGGAAACAACTGTGTGACAATGCAGTACAGGTGGGCGGGGATGGGCGGGGGAGACACAACTTTGTGACAATGCAGTACAGGTGGGCGGGGGTGGGCGGGGGTGACACAACTTTGTGACAATGCAGTACAGATGGGCGGGGGTGGGCGGATGGGAAACAACTGTGTGACAATGCAGTACAGGTGGGCGGGGGTGGGCGGGTGTGACACAACTTTGTGACAATGCAGTACAGGTGGGCGGGGGTGGGCGGGGGTGACACAACTGTGTGACAATGCAGTACAGATGGGCGGGGGTGGGCGGGGGTGACACAACTGTGTGACAATGCAGTACAGGTGGGCGGGTGTAACACAACTTTGTGACAATGCAGTACATGTGGGCGGGTGTGACACAACTTTGTGACAATGCAGTACATGTGGGCGGGTGTGACACAACTTTGTGACAATGCAGTACATGTGGGCGGGTGTGACACAACTTTGTGACAATGCAGTACAGTTGGGCGGGTGTGACACAACTATGGGACAATGCAGTACAGATGGGCTGGTGTGGGCGGGTGTGACACAACTTTGTGACAATGCAGTACAGGTGGGCGGGTGTGGGCGGGTGTGACACAACTTTGTTACAATGCAGTACAGGTGGGCGGGTGTAGGCGGGTGTAACACAACTCTGTGACAATGCTGTACAGATGGGAGGGTGTGGGTAGGTGTGACACAACTATGTAACAATGCAGTACAGATAGGCGGGTGTGACTCAACTTTGTGACAACGCAGTACAGGTACGTGAGCGGGTGTGACACAACTTTATGACAATGCAGTACAGGTAGGCGGGTGTGACACAACTCTGTAACAATGCAGTACAGGTGGGCGGGTGTGACACAACTCTGTGACAATGCAGTACAGGTGAAGAGGGGGGATAGTGTGACACAACTGTTTGACAATGCAGTACAGGTAGGCGGGTGAGACACAACGTTGTGACAATGCAGTACAGGTGGGCGGGTGTGACACAACTTTGTGACAATGCAGTAGAGGTGGGCGGGTGTGACACAACTTTGTGACAATGCAGTACAGGTGGGCGGGTGTGACACAACTGTGTGACAATGCAGTATAGGTGGGCGGGTGTGACACAACTGTGTGACAATGCAGTACAGGTAAGCGAGTGTGACACAACTTCGTGACAACGCAGTACAGGTAGGCGGGTGTGACACAACTTTATGACAATGCAGTACAGGTGGGCGGGTGTGACACAACTGTGGGACAATGCAGTACAGGTGGGCTTGTGTGACACAACTTTGTGACAATGCAGTACAGGTAGGCGGGTGTGACACAACTTTGTGACAATGCAGTACAGGTGGGCGGGTGTGACACAACTTTGTGACAATGCAGTACAGGTGGGCGGGTGTGACACAACGTTGTGACAATGCAGTACAGGTAGCGGGTGTGACACAACTGTGTGACAATGCAGTACAGGTGGGCGGGTGTGACACAACTTTGTGACAATGCAGCACAGGTAGGCACCGTCTCCATCGGCGACGTTGCCTGCCTCCCTGCAGCCCACTGCTGATCCTCACAGCATTACGGTTATCGACAATAGTGTGCGGAGATCACATGACACGCGTGTCTCTCGATCACCCCCTCTGGCTCTCCCAAAACCCACAGCACCGTGTCCACGGCTAGGCCATCTCATTGCCATACCTACACTCCCCTGGCTCTCCCAAAGCCCACAGCACCGTGTCCACGGCTAGGCCATCTCATTGCCATTCCTACACTCCCCTGGCTCTCCCATCCCCTACACTCCCCTGTAACGACCCGAGGTCGCTAAAGATCTGTCTTTTCAACGCACAATCTATAGGATCATTAAATAAGCGCTCAGAAATGACATCATTCATGATCGATAACGAGATTGACATCATGTTCCTTGTCGAAACGTGGCCCGCGCTACGAACAGCAGAGGTGGAGGTATCGCCTTCGTTGTGAGGAACTCTCTTAAAGATGATGTGTCTCTTGTCACGTCTTGCCCTTTCCTGCACAGGACGTTTGAAGTGTCACAGCTGTCGCTTACGTTAAACAGCAACAACAAAAACTTGTTCTGTGTTTACCGTCCACCACCAAGCAAAAAGAACAAATTCACTGAAAAAGCATTCTTCGAACAATTTCCCGACTTCATCGAACACTCTGGCAACTTGATTGTCCTGGATGGTTTTAACTTTCATCTCGACGTCACAAACGACCCCAGCGCCAGCAAGCTTCGAGAGACTGCAGAAATCTTCAGTCTCTCCCAGGCAGTCACCAAACCGACACACAGAAAAGGACATATATTGGACCTAGTGTTCCACAGGCAGGACGAAATTCGTCGTTCCTGTAAACTGCACCATGGGTTGTCATCGGACCACACAGCTGTGCTATGCCATTTGAACATCCCCAAGCCTGCCTCTAAATCCGATGTTGTGCCAATGCGATGTTTATCAAAGATCGACTCTGTTGCTCTCAAGCAAGACATTGCCAACGCAGTCTCACCGGAGACATCCGTTTCTGAACTGAACGTCAAACTAGGAGCAATTCTCGATACCCACGCTCCCACCACCCTGAAAACAGTGTCACAGAGGAAGACGACGCCCTGGTATAGCACTGTGGCCGAGGAGCTGCAACCGCTTAAGTAGGAACGTCGCCGGGCGGAACGGCAATGGAAAAGGTCTGGGCTTGTAGTTCATAAACAAATCTATGAACTCGCCAAACAAAATGTTACGGATCATGTCGACCGCGCAAAAACGTCATATTACTCAGCTAAAGTGCAAACCTGCAGTGACCCCAAACAATTTTTCAGGAACCTTAACTCACTGCTTGGTAAGACCCAGTGCCCGTCCCTACCCAATCTCGACCAAAACACACTCCCAGCAAGATTCTCTGACTTCTTTCAAGAAACAATTCGTTCGATAAGGGACTCTTTTTCTGAATCTGTTCCTGTACCTAAACCAAATAAGTCTTTCGTAGGCACTACTCTCGAAGCTTTCACCCCTGTCTCTGAAAAAAATAATCCTTGAAATCCTCAGGAAAACTGCACCCAAATCGTGCGAGGTAGACCCCCTCCCCACCCACCTGCTGTACGATCATCTCGATGTTCTCCTTCCAACGATCGCAAAGATAATGAACGATTCCCTCAGCACCGGAACGGTACCACCTGAATTCAAAACTGCAGTCGTCAAACCCTTATTAAAGAAACCTTCCCTGGATCCCAACCTGTTGAAGAACTACCGTCCGATTTCAAACCTTCCTTTCCTTTAAAAATTACTTGAAACAATTGTTCTTCAGCAACTTCTCGGCCACTTAGAAACTGACAACCTCCTCAGTGCCCATCAGTCAGCGTATCGTCCTGGACATGGCACGGAAACAGCCCTCCTGCGCATTGTGAACGATATCCTCACAGCGTTAGACCAAGACAAGATCTCCGTGCTCCTGCTCCTCGATCTTTCCGCAGCTTGACACGGTAGACCATGACATTATCTTGTCTCGGCTCCAGTCATCTTTTGGCATCTCCAGAATCGCTTTATCCTGGTTCAGGTCCTACATTTTTTAACGAAAGCAGTTTGTGTCAGTCAAAGATCATAAGTCTCCTGCAACCCTCCTGAAGTTTGGTGTCCCACAAGGCTCTGTCTTGGGACCTGTACTTTTTATCATGTACACCACTCCACTTTCGCACCGTATTCACAGTCACTCTGTCGAGCATGAAATGTTCGCGGACGACACTCAACTGTGTAAGTCAACCTGCCCGACAGAATCAGACAGCCTTGTTTTGTCCCTTCAAGAGTGCACAGAAGACGTTAAAGTCTGGATGAACGCAAATAAGCTCAAACTGAACGATGACAAGACGGAAGCCATCCGCTTCTCTACCCCTTCTCTTGACAGACACAATCTAATCCCCGACACGTGTCCACTTGGTACTTCTGAAATATCCTTCTCCAAAAAGGTAAAAGATCTCGGCTTTACCCTCGACGCACACCTCACCATGAAACAACATGTCATTACAGTCTGCCAAGCAGGCTACTATGAACTGAAGCGAATCGCGTCTATAGGCCACTTCCTCACCATGAAACAACATGTCATTACAGTCTGCCAAGCAGGCTACTATGAACTGAAGCGAATCGCGTCTATCGGCCACTTCCTCACCATGAAACAACATGTCATTACAGTCTGCCAAGCAGGCTACTTTGAACTGAAGCGAATCGCGTCTATAGGCCACTTCCTCACCATGAAACAACATGTCATTACAGTCTGCCAAGCAGGCTACTATGAACTGAAGTGAATCGCGTCTATCGGCCACTTCCTCACAGAAGAAGCAAAATCAGTTCTAGTGACTTCCTGCATCCTCTCAAGAATAGACTAGTGTAATTCCCTCCTTTCTGGTGTCCCAGTTTCAACCACCAACCCCTACAAACTCTCCAGAACTCTGCAGCTCGTCTCGTCTGTAAAGCGGGTCGTACACAACACTGCACACCGCTTCTGTTCAGTTTGCATTGGCTGCCTGTGGCTCAACGGATCAAATACAAAATCTGCTGTCTCTGCTTCAAAGTGATTACAAACTCAGCCCCTCTCTACCTCTCCCAACTCCTACAAGTGTACTCCCCCTCTCTACCTCTCCCAACTCCTACAAGTGTACTCCCCCTCTCTACCTCTCCCAACTCCTACAAGTGTACTCCCCCTCTCTACCTCTCCCAACTCCTACAAGTGTACTCCCCCTCTCTACCTCTCCCAACTCCTACAAGTGTATTCCCCCTCTCTACCTCTCCCAACTCCTACAAGTGTACTCCCCCTCTCTACCTCTCCCAACTCCTACAAGTGTACTCCCCCTCTCTACCTCTCCCAACTCCTACAAGTGTACTCCCCCTCTCTACCTCTCCCAACTCCTACAAGTGTACTCCCCCTCTCTACCTCTCTCAACTCCTACAAGTGTACTCCCCCTCTCTACCTCTCCCAACTCCTACAAGTGTACTCCCCCTCTCTACCTCTCCCAACTCCTACACGTGTACTCCCCCTCTCTACCTCTCCCAACTCCTACAAGTGTACTCCCCCTCTCTACCTCTCCCAACTCCTACAAGTGTACTCCCCCTCTCTACCTCTCCCAACTCCTACAAGTGTACTCCCCCTCTCTACCTCTCTCAACTCCTACAAGTGTACTCCCCCTCTATACCTCTCCCAACTCCTACAAGTGTACTCCCCCTCTCTACCTCTCCCAACTCCTACAAGTGTACTCCCCCTCTCTACCTCTCCCAACTCCTACAAGTGTATTCCCCCTCTCTACCTCTCCTAACTCCTACAAGTCTACTCCCCCTCTCTACCTCTCCCAACTCCTACAAGTGTACTCCCCCTCTCTACCTCTCCCAACTCCTACAATTGTACTCCCCCTCTCTACCTCTCCCAACTCCTACAAGTGTACTCCCCCTCTCTACCTCTCCCAACTCCTACAAGTGTACTGCCCCTCTCTACCTCTCCCAACTCCTACAAGTGTACTCCCCCTCTCTACCTCTCCCAACTCCTACAAGTGCACTCCCCCTCTCGCACAACACGCTCGTCTCAAGATACTCGGTGCTTCAAAGTTGTCCGGTACAAACGTATAAACAGTCAGTCGCTCCCCTCCTTCAAAACCAACCTCAAGACACACCTCTTCAAACAACATTACGTCTCCGATTAGCTCTGTCCCAAATCATTATTTTCTATGAATACTTAACTGACCTGGTGTGTGTATTTGTGTGTGTGTGTGTGTGTGTGTGTGTTTGTGTGTGTGTGTGTGTGTTTGTGTGAGTGTATATATATATATATATATATATATATATATATATATATATGTGTGTCAGTGTGTGTGTGGGTGTGTGTGTGTGTGTGTGTGTGTGTGTGTGTGTGTGTGTGTGTGTGTGTATGTGTGTGTGTGTGTATGTGTCTGTTGTATGTGTTTGTCTGCGTGTTTTTTGACTGTGCACTGTGCTGCGCTGCGAAAAAATGTGATTCTTTGTATTTTATGCAAGCATGTATATGTGCTCTTTCATGAGTATTTTCCTTTTCATCTGAGACAAATTGTATTAAATATAGGTTACACACTTTCAGTTCTGATTATCTTGCATATTTTCCCGAAGGTCGTTTTTCAGGTATTATCGAGCCTTTGGCGAGGTAATACCTGAAAATCTACCCGAGGGAAAAAATGCAAGATATTCAGGACGAGGTGTGTAAGCTGTTTATCCCAATACTCCGACGTTTTCATTAAAAACACTAACGTTTCCCACTAAAAGTTGCCGGTGCTTGTTTTCAGCGTGCCAAAAGCCTCCGCAAACGAAATTCATGTCAATGAATTCATGCGCAAAGCCAGTTCCCTTTTGTCTGCATAATGGACGGCGTCATTCGACTTGTATGTGGACATTATATTGCTTATAAAAAGGTCTGCTATTTGCTTGCACATTTTGAAAGTCATTTTAAAATATCGTGTATATTTGACATCGGCTTTCGTTATACTCAATTCGGCATACCGAGTTTATATTTTTACCAGAATTGCGCACGATAATGGCAGCGCAACAAATTCAGTTCGGGCCGTGCTGGTTTGATCGTTGACCCAAGTCAGTTCGCATGCAGTGTTACTGTTTGTCAGTCGGGGATAGAAATGTTGGCTGTCATCGCGCTGTTCTGTTTCGGTTTTCACACGTGGATCATTTACATATTCAGTCGCCGGGTTTAGGTGAGCTTTCGCCTGTTGTAGACGTAAAGCAATAAAGCTTGGAAGTTGTATGTCGGCACTGAGAGTCGGTCGCGGTACACTCGCTTTCTACTTTGTCCCGGTCTTGAGTTTGAACACCTAAGGTTGGCAACATCTAACACCTCACATCCTCTTCTCTTCCCCATATATCTTAACTGTATCTCCAACTTCTTTTCGTCTTCTTCTTTTCATTTTGATGCCACTCCCTCATTTGTCGCTGAACCCCGCAGTTTACTCGACTCGGATTCACACAAGCCCGTCTAGCAGACGACAGTTCGAACAGTCTTGAACAGCACGGTTGCAAGCAGATTCATCTATCAATCGAAGCAATACACTTAAAGCCAAAGCAAATAACCAAATGAGAAAACCTAACCTTTGATTAACTTTGTCTTCATGGTGACTCTTCTGATTATGTTTTTGGCGTTGGAATGGATCTCAACGGGTTCCCAGCTACGACAACTTTTTCAGAGTTATGCACCGCAGGCATACCTTCGACAATCGATGTCAGTTTCAGATTGAGTTTTCGAACTACCAGGTGACTGGGGTGTTTTGATTGCTCTCTGTCTCTGTCTCTGTCTCTGTCTCTGTCTCTGTCTCTCTCTCTCTCTCTCTCTCTCTCTCTCTCTCTCTCTCTCTCTCACACGGTTCTGTGTAGATGGCTGTCCGGCTGTGTAAACATTAGGGAGTATCGTCCCTTGATCCCGGCCACTCGCGATACTCGTTGAACATGCCTTTGACCATGCAGTCGCTTCAGCCAGCGAAATATCTCGACTCCGCTCTTTAAATCCATGCAGAATGTGCGTATCGTATGAAGTATTCTATATTTTCTCAATATTGGCACATGTAGGCCTGTACCTATACGTGATATTGACTTTGACACCATAAAGTATTTCAGTCGTATGTTGAAAAAAGTAGTCCATCTGTAAACTCTGAATATGCAGATGACCTCTATAAATTATTCAATTGTACTCTGAAATCAAAGACAATGACCAATGACAGTTGAGATCGAAACTCGGTTGTGATGGGTAATCCATATGGTTGCGATGGGTAATTCAGAATAATCACCTCCTCAGCTAACAGAGACAAAGAGGCAGGTCATGGGATAATTGTATATATCGTGTTGTGTTTCTGATTGAACTTGTACATTGAACTTGTAAAGCGCTTCGAGCTGTGGAGAAGCGCTATATAAATGGCAAAACAACTACTTCCAGTCATCTCACTTTTCTGAGAGACTGTCAGCGAGCTAAACTTATCCCCAAGGGGTTTCGTTTGACTCACTCTCCGGCTGATCGCTCAGACTCGTTACTGCTGAATGACACTAACCGCTGCCTGGCAGCTGCCAGTCAACACCTTATCTCTGCTCAGATCAAAGCGCTTGATCGTAAATGACGTGGTCTCTAGGTCAAACTATGCACCCTTCAGCGACAACTAGTCACTGTCTTTCCTCCTCCCACTGTTCATGTTGTGAAACAGATTGTTCACACGCACAACCAGATTGTTCACACGCACAACCAGATTGTTCACACGCACAACCAGATTGTTCACACGCACAACCAGATTGTTCACACGCACAACCAGATGACTTTCAACAACTGCAAAAACACTAAGACTAAAAAACTGTGTGCACTCAAAGACACTACACCTGCCGCTGCCCAACAGCCTTCATCCCCCCATTCATCGTCTGCGTCTGTTCACTCTGCTAACGTGGATCCCAACCCGCGCGTAGTTTGTATCCCAGATACACTTACTTTATCAGAGGATGAACGCTCAGTCCTGTCCAAAGGACTCAAGTTTGTTCCTTTAACCAAAACCACAAGCAAGTACAAAACACTCCTTGACTGTGAGCGTTTTTTCCGTACTCTCAGATGGATGGCTGTGTTAGGTTCAGTCCCTAGACCTCCTACATCACAGGACATCTTCATTCAACTCTTCCAACCAGGCAGCCGCAACCTTCCACCATGTGGCAAGTCTGCCCATGTTGAACTGTACATTTCACAATGTCAGGCAGACATCAAAGCTCTTAAACCCAAACCCATCAAACAAAGCAACCTCTCTGAATCAGAACTTGTCGCCCTCAAGTCCTTACAACAAAGATCTGACATCATCATAAAACCAGCAGATAAAGGAGGGGCTGTTGTGGTTTGGGACCGCGGCATGTACATCCAAGAAGCCAATCGGCAGCTCCACAACACTACTGCTTATCAATCCCTAACGGAACCAACACTTCTGTCAGACAAAAAAACTCATTGCCCAGACCATTAAAACTGTTGTCACGCAAAACAAGCTTCCTCCTACTGCAAAACACTTGAACAAGTCTCAAGTTCAACAACCCAAATTGTATCTCTTGCCCAAGATACACAAACCTGACTCTCCAGGCAGACCTATTGTGTCCGCTTGCAGTTGCCCCACTGAGCATCTGTCTCCGTACCTCGACCATCTCTTGCAACCAATCGTTCAGACACTGCCTTCATACATCAAAGACGCCACTCATTCGCTTCACCTTCTGGGTGAAATCAACAACAACCCTTCTTTTCATCCCAACCTTCTGTTCACCATGGATGTGTGTTCTCTGTATACCTCCATCCCTCATTCCGACGGACTTCAAGCACTTCAGTTCTTCCTGGACAATCGTTCTGTTCGCGACCCACCCACTCCGATCCTCCTCCGTCTCGCGGAGCTTGTCATCACGCTCAATACTTTTGAGTTTGATGGACAAGTCTTTCATCAGATATGTGGTGTCGCCATGGGCACTAAATTGGGACCTTCCTATGCTTGCCTATTCATGGGCCACCTGGAATCCCAGATTCGTTCCACTTACACTGGACCTCAGCCTGAACTGTGCAAACGCTACATCGATGATTGCCTCGGTGCCACCTCTCTCTCGTTGTCTGACTTCACTGATTACATACACTTTGTCAGCAACTACCATCCCTCCATCAAATTCACCTTTGATATCTCTCCTTCACACAGTCGCCTTTCTGGATTTGAACATTTCCCTGTCTGATAGCATTCTTTCCACCAGTGTTCATTACAAAGACACTGATGCTCACACCTACCTTACTTTCCATTCCTCTCACCCTTCTTCCACCATCCGGAGCATTCCATTTTCCCAGTTTCTCAGACTGCGCCGCATCTGTTCTGACACAGATGACTTTGAAGAAAAAGCAGCAGAAATGTCTGACTTCTTCCTTCAACGTGACTACTCATCCAGCCTCTTGAATGTGGCCTTACATAAAGTTCGCTGCATACCGAGACAAGTAGCTCTGCAGCCATCATCCACCTCAGACAGATCAGACAGACCTGTGGCAGTTCTGACCCACCATCCCCACAACCTACCTGTTCGCCACATTTTGAAAACCAATTGGTTCATCCTTAAGTTTAGCCCCTCTGTTGGTAAAAAGTTCAGCCTGCCACCCTTGTTGGCCTCTCGACGGGACTGCAAGCTTCGAGACTCCCTGGTTCGATCCTCTCTTCGTTCGCCAGTTCCCCTACAACCCGGCACACACGCATGCCAGAACCCTCGTTGCCACACCTGCCCCCACATTTGCCATTCTACCACTCTGACCGGCCCCCAAAAAGATTTCAACATTAAACGCACGTTCTCTTGCACCAGCCGCAATCTCATCTATGCCATATCCTGTCTCAAATGCCCCAAAGTACTCTACATTGGTGAGACCGAAAGAACCCTCTCTACCCGCTTCACCGAACATCTGGCAGATATTCGGCATCGCCGCTGTAGGTCTGTTGCCCAACATTTCAACAGCAGCAACCACACCTCCCTGGATGCACGTGTGAAAGGTGTCTGGCAAATGTACAGCACCTCCACAGACAGAAAACAAGTCGAGTCCGAATTCATATTATCCCTGGGCACATCCACACCTGACGGTTTGAATGCGAAGATGTGATCTACATGTATTCCCCAAACATACTGTGGATTTACGGTACGTGTGTGTGTGTGTTTGTGTGTGAATGTGTGTGTGTGTGTGTGTTTATTTGTGTATTCATGTGTTTGGTTGTGTGTGTATGTGTGCGTGTGCGTGCGTACGTTTCCCCCCCCCCTCCCCCCTTTTTTTCTTTTTTCCCCTCCCTCCCCCCCCCCCCCTTTTATGAATGTGTATCACTTTTAGTCTAGTATGCCTGTGCCCATGACATCATCCAACCACTTCTCTCCCCTTTCATTCATTTCCGTTCCTAGAGTTCCTCCCCTTTTTTGCGTGTTTCCCCTCCATTTTCTTTCAAACCTTGTTCGTTCCGTGTTGCGTCTGCTTTTTATATTTAGTCAAGTTTTGACTAAATATTTTAACATCGAGGGGGAATCGAAACGAGGGTCGTGGTGTATGTGCGTGCGTGTGTGCGTGTGTGTGTGTGTGTGTGTGTGTGTGTAGAGCGATTCAGACTAAACTACTGGACCGATCTTTATGAAATTTGACATGAGAGTTCCTGGGTATGAAATCCCCGAACGTTTTTTTCATTTTTTTGATAAATGTCTTTGATGACGTCATATCCGGCTTTTCGTGAAAGTTGAGGCGGCACTGTCACGCCCTCATTTTTCAACCAAATTGGTTCAAATTTTGGTCAAGTATTCTTCGACGAAGCCCGGGGTTCGGTATTGCATTTCAGCTTGGTGGCTTAAAAATTAATTAATGACTTTGGTCATTAAAAATCGGAAAATTGTAAAAAAAAATAAAAATTTATAAAACGATCCAAATTTACGTTTATCTTATTCTCCATCATTTGCTGATTCCAAAAACATATAAATATGTTTTATTCGGATTAAAAACAAGCTCTGAAAATTAAATATATAAAAATTATTATCAAAATTAAATTTTCCAAATCAATTTAAAAACACTTTCATCTTATTCCTTGTCGGTTCCTGATTCCAAAAACATATAGATATGATATGTTTGGATTAAAAACACGCTCAGAAAGTTAAAACAAAGAGAGGTACAGAAAAGCGTGCTATCCTTCTTAGCGCAACTACTACCCCGCTCTTCTTGTCAATTTCACTAGGGTTTGCCATGAGCGGTGGACTGACGATGCTACGAGTATACGGTCTTGCTGAAAAATGGCAGCTACTTGTACTTGACTAAATATTGTATTTTCGCCTTACGCGACTTGTTATATTTAGTCAAGTTTTGACTAAATATTTTAACATCGAGGGGGTATCGAAACGAGGGTCGTGGTGTATGTGCGTGCGTGTGTGGGTGCGTGTGTGTGTTTGTGTGTGTAGAGCGATTCAGACTAAACTACTGGACCGATCGTTATGAAATTTCACATGAGAGTTCCTAGGTATGAAATCCCCGAACGTTTTTTTCATTTTTTTGATAAATGTCTTTGATGACGTCATATCCGGCTTTTCGTGAAAGTTGAGGCGGCACTGTCACGCCCTCATTTTTCAACCAAATTGGTTGACATTTTGGTCAAGTAATCTTCGACGAAGCCCGGGGTTCGGTATTGCATTTCAGCTTGGTGGCTTAAAAATTAATTAATGACTTTGGTCATTAAAAATCTGAAAATTGTAAAAAAAAATAAAAATTTATAAAACGATCCAAATTTACGTTTATCTTATTCTCCATCATTTGCTAATTCCAAAAACATATAAATATGTTATATTCGGATTAAAAACAAGCTCTGAAAATTAAATATATAAAAATTATTATCAAAATTAAATTGTCCAAATCAATTTAAAAACACTTTCATCTTATTCCTTGTCGGTTCCTGATTCCAAAAACATATAGATATGATATGTTTGGATTAAAAACACGCTCAGAAAGTTAAAACAAAGAGAGGTACAGAAAAGCGTGCTATCCTTCTTAGCGCAACTACTACCCCGCTCTTCTTGTCAATTTCACTGCCTTTGCCATGAGCGGTGGACTGACGATGCTACGAGTATACGGTCTTGCTGAAAAAATGGCAGCTACTTGACTAAATATTGTATTTTCGCCTTACGCGACTTGTTGTTGTCTTTTGTGTTCTTGTTTTTCCTGATGAAGCTTCCATAAGCGAAAATTCGTATCGTCTTGTATCGTTCTTGTATCGGTGAGTACATATAAGTTACACACTCGGAGTTCTGATTATCTTGCATTTTTTCCCGAGGGTCGATTTTCAGGTATTACCGAGCCTTTGGCGAGATAATACCTGAAAATCGACCTGAAGGAAAATATGCAAGATATTCAGGACGAGGTGTGTAAGCTATTTATCTCATTACTCGGACGTTTTCATTAAAAACACTTACTTTTTCCACTAAAACCTGTCCGTGCCTGTTTTCAGCTTGCCAAAAGCCTCAGCAGTCGAAATTCATGTCAATGAATTCATGCGCAAAGCTAGTTCCCATTTGTCAGCATAATGGACGGCGTCATTCGACTTGTATGTGGACATTCAGTCATTCATATTGCTTATAAAAAGGTCTGCTATCTGCTTTTACATTTTGAAAGTCATTTTAAAATATCCCTGTGTATATTTGACATCGGCTTTCGTTATACTCAATTCGGCATACCGGTGTAGGATCCGGTCCGGTCCCCCCTCTGAAGTAGTCCCCCGGGGGACCAATTCGTGGCAAAAACTGCTCTATAATGGTCCCCCCTTAGACATCCAGCCTCGTTTTTCTTAGGCATTCAAGCCATTTTCAATCTATATCTTCGTCCGGTATAATGTAGTGCACAGACAGCAATCTCTTTGTTTGACTATATTTTGCAGAAAATAAAATAGATCTGATTTATAATGCCGTTCAAAAGAAAAGTCACATGAAATAAAATGAATAATAAATAAATACTGATAAGAGGAAATGAAACCAGTCTCTGATTCTTTCCTTTCTTTTCTCTGAAATTGCTAGTAACATTACTAACATTGTAACAAGAAAAACGAGGCTGGATGTCTAAGGGGGGACCATTATAGAGCAGTTTTTGCCACGAATTGGTCCCCCGGGGGACTACTTCAGAGGGGGGACCGGACCGGATCCTACACCGGGTTTATATTTTTACCAGAGTTGCGTACGATAATGGCAGCGCAACAAATTCAGTTCGGGCCGTGCTGGTTTGATCGTTGACCCAAGTCAGTTCGCATGCAGTGTTACTGTTTGTCAGTCGGGGATAGAAATGTTGGCTGTCATCGCGCTGTTCTGTTTCGGTTTACATATTCAATCGCCGGGTTTAGGTGAGCTAAAGCTTCAATACTTCGCCTGTTGTAGACGTTATGCAATACAGCTTGGAAGTTGTATGTCGGCACTGAGAGTCGGTCGCGGTACACTCGCTTTCTACTTTGTCCCGGTCTTGAGTTTGAACACCTAAGGTTGGCAACATCTAACACCTCACATCCTCTTCTCTTCCCCATATATCTTAACTGTATCTCCAACTTCTTTTCGTCTTCTTCTTCTTTTCATTTTGATGCCACTCCCTCATTTGTCGCTGAACCCCGCAATTTACTCGACTCTGATTCACACAAGCCCGTCTAGCAGACGACAGTTCGAACAGTCTTGAACAGCACGGTTGCAAGCAGATTCAGCTATCAATCGAAGCAATACACTTAAATCCAAAGCAAATAACCAAATGAGAAAACCTAACGTTTGATTTGACTTCATGGTGACTCTTCTGATAATGCTTTTGGCGTTGGAATGGATCTGAACGGGTTCCCAGCTACGACAACTTTTCCAGAGTTATGCACCGCAGGCATGCCTTCGACAATGGATGTCAGTTTCAGATTGAGTTTTCGAACTACCAGGTAACTGGGGTGTTTTGATTGCTCTCTCTCTCTCTCTCTCTCTCTCTCTCTCTCTCTCTCTCTCTCTCTCTCTCTCTCTCTCTCTCTCTCTCTCTCTCTCTCTCTCTCTCTCTCTCTCTCTCTCTCCCTCGGTTCTATGTAGATGGCTGTCTGTGTAAAAATTAGGGAGTATCGTCCCTTGATCCCACTCGCGATACTCGTTGAACATGCCTTTGACCATGCAGTCGCTTTAGCCAGCGAAATATCTCGATTCCGCTCTTTAAATCCATGCAGAATGTGCGTATCGTATGAAGTATTCTTTATTTTCTCAATATTGACACAGGTAGGCCTGTACATATACGTGATATTGACTTTGACACCATAAAGTATTTCAGTCGTATATTGAAAAAAAGTAGTCCATCTGTAAACTCTGAATATGCAGATGACCTCTATAAATTATTCAATTGTACTCTGAAATCAAAGACAATGACCAATGACAGTTGAGATCAAAACTCGGTTGTGATGGGTAATCCATATGGTTGCGATGAATAATTCAGAATAATCACCTCCTCAGCTAACAGAGACAAAGAGGCAGGTCATGGGATAAAG
>NW_027128809.1:5000-7009 GCF_037325665.1 Littorina saxatilis
TTCTCTCTCCTCTGGCTGTTTGTGCTGCCTGAGCCTGTATCTGTCTGTGTATATCTCCGTTTGTCAATGATAATGTGTATGTTCGACGAGAGGGAAGTGGTATGGAAAGATGTAACTTCCTGCTCTGCAATTTCCAAAGTACGGTTGATTGGACTGACGTCAAAGGAATAGAAATATAGCTAATGGAACTAAGGGTTAACAAGACCTTTCACTCACGCCTTCTTCTCTCTTTTCCTTCTTCTCTTCAGTTTGTCTGTCCTCATCCTATTCCTCCTTCACTCCCATCCTCTTCTTGCTGCCCCTCCTTCCCCTTCTTTACTCGTCTCTTCTTCTGTCCTCCTCCTCCTCCTTTTCCTGCTCTCCTTTCTTCGTCTCTTCAGTTTGTCTGTCCTCATCCTGGTCCTCATTCACCCCCATCCTCTTCCTGCTGCGTCTCATTCCCCTTCTTTACTCTTCTCTTCTTCTGTCCTCCTCCTCCTCCTTTTCTTCCTTCTCCACCCTCCTCGTCCGTCGTCCTCTTCTCATGTCTTCCTCCTTCTCTTCCTTCTCCACCCTCCTCGCCCGTCGTCCTCTTCTCATGTCTTCCTCCTTCTCTTCCTTCTCCACCTTCCTCGTCCGTCGTCCTCTTCTCATGTCTTCCTCCTTCTCTTCCTCCTCCACCCTCCTCGTCCGTCGTCCTCTTCTCATGTCTTCCTCCTTCTCTTCCTCCTCCACCCTCCTCGTCCGTCGTCCTCTTCTCATGTCTTCCTCCTTCTCTTCCTCCTCCACCCTCCTCGTCCGTCGTCCTCTTCTCATGTCTTCCTCCTTCTCTTCCTCATCCTCATATTCCTTCTCCTTTCCCCGCTTCCGCCAACTTCTTCTTCCACTTCATTTTCCAACCTCTTCGTCCGTCCAGCCCCTCATCCATATCCTCCTCCTTCCCCCTCCTCTTCTTCCGCCATCTTCCTCTTCTTCCATCCTTCTGACCCTCCCTCTTCCTTCTCCTTTTTCCTTCTCCGTCCATCTTACTCCTGCTCTTTATTTACCATTCTCATCTTCCTTCCTCCTCCTCCTCCTCCTTATCTTCCTCCTTCCCCCTCCTCTTCCGCTATCATCCTCCTTCAATGCTTTTAACCCGCCCCCTCTTCCTTCTCCTTTCTCCTCTTTCGTCATATTCCTCCGGCTCTTCCTAACCACTCCCCCTCTTCATTTACCATCCTTCTCGTCCATCCTCCGCCTCCTCTTCTTTCTCCTCCTCCTCCGCCTTATCATCCTCATCCTCCTTCAATGCTTTTAACCCGCCCCCTCTTCCTTCTCCTTTCTCCTCTTTCGTCATATTCCTCCGGCTCTCCCTGACCACTCCCCCTCTTCATTTACCATCCTTCTCGTACATCCTCCGCCTCCTCTTCTTTCTCCTCCTCCTCCGCCTTATCATCCTCATCCTTCCCCCCTCATTCTCTTCTGTCATCTCCCTCTTCCTTCCGTCTCTTCGACTTCCTCCTCCTCCTCTTCCTCCTCCTCTTCATTCATCTTCTTCTATAACATCAAATACCAGCCAGTGACTTTTTCATCTGTCTGCTTAAAAGCCCTCAATAAGACATGTGGATGGCCCTTGGAGACTTAATTAACCAACTTTGAGTGCTCCTCTGGTGCAAAACTAACTGGAGAAATCGCTAAAGGCTAAATCGGAGAGCAAACTGTCTGTACCTAAATACATGGCTCTGCCAAGGGCTGTATGTTTTCTGGCATGTATATAATCACGGCGAAGTATGTTTGAACACTTATTTTACATTAAAAGTTTGCCTCCAAGAAATGTTTCGAATCGTAAATTGCAGACCTAACTGATAGTTTCGGTTCAAGAGCAAAGAATCTGATGGCACGACATTTAAGGTATGTTCCCTTGCAAGCCTTTTCCAATGTTTTTCAAGATCTTTGTTAAAAAGCTCCGACATGTATTTTGTCTCACTAAGCGTTATTTGCATGATTCATGAGCCAGCATCGATCGGTGGGGGGGGGGGGGGGGGGGGGTG
>NW_027128810.1:0-1000 GCF_037325665.1 Littorina saxatilis
TCTCTCTCTCTCTCTCTCTCTCTCTCTCTCTCTCTCTCTCTCTCTCTCTCTCTCTCTCTCTCTCTCTCTCTCTCTCTCTCTCTCTCTCTCTCTCTCTACATGTTAAAACTGTCTATTTTAAGAGTACGCTTATAAGCCTAGCTTGTTGTGCTCCATGTTCCTTATTTCATGTATGCGGTAATAGTACCAATGGAATTTATTGAATAAACTTGTTTAAACCAAAACTGTCTATCTCTCTGTCTGTCTGTCTGTCTGTCTGTCTCTCTGTCTCTCTCTCTCTGTCTGTCTGTCTGTCTCTCTGTCTGTCTCTCTCTCTCTCTCTCTCTCTCTCTCTCTCTCTCTCTCTCTCTCTCTCTCTCTCTCTCTCTCTGATTATCAACTGCTCGCAGGCAAAAATGAAAACTCATCCATCTAGCGAAGACATTAAGAACTGACAGATAACCAGAAGGACAGTGGCAACATTATCTGCCGTTTGGAAACGCATCTGCCCGGGCCCGCGACCCCTGCACGCGCCGAGCCGACCAATGAGCGTCGAGGATAAACAACGATGGCGCGTGCCGCTCGGCGGGAAGCCGGGTTCGCCGATAGCGCTGAGGCGTGAAAGTTTTTGTCGTAAATATGTCGGGGGGTCTAGTCTTTGGAGTGGGGTTAACAATAACATCAACGGACTTTCACTTTATATGGAATAAAGGTGTACTGTACGGGAAGTGGGAGGTGCTGTACTTTGATGTGATGCATGAACGTGTACTCTGTTCAAGAAAGAGAAGAGAAAATGTAAGTTTTACGCCCTCACGGCAAAGCCATTAGGGGCATGTTACACGGGAAAACCCGGCTTCTTTTCAAACAGTGCTGGCTCCATTTATGAGAGGTGGCCGGGATCAGACGGAGCAATTGATGGCAACGTGTATAACTTAGGTGTATGTACAGTACAGGCGAATGGAGCAGCGTTCAATGTTACTGTTTCAAAGTGAAGCTTTGCCTAACAAATAGCAACAAGAAA
>NW_027128811.1:0-3000 GCF_037325665.1 Littorina saxatilis
AGCGAATCATGTTGAAGAAACAGACACAAAACAAAATGCATGAAATGAAGGATAACAGAAAATTATTATTGTCCTTGACCAATAAAAACTAAAAAAAAGTGAATAAATCAATTGCAAGGACCCAGTCACCCATGGAAAGGCTACGATATAAATTCGTACTATAGTGTGCAGAGAGTAAGAGAGAGAGAGAGAGAGAGAGAGAGAGAGAGAGAGAGAGAGAGAGAGAGAGAGAGAGAGAGAGAGAGAGAGTGAGAGAGAGAAAGAGAGAGAGAAAGAGAAAGAGAGAGAGAGGGAGAGACAGCGAGACAGAGAGAGACAGAAAGGCAGACAGACAGACATATAGACAGACAGAGACAGAGAGAGAAAGAGAGAGAGAGATTCATATGAAATATCTTTGAGGTGTAAAATGGATATACATCGTAGTCGCGAAAGGTCTATGGAAAACAATGAAAATAGATTGTGTCAGGCAGAGCGCGAGCACGGCGTATCTGGGTTTAGCTCTAAGCTAGTTATTTTCGTGAGGCAATTTAGACAAGACCACCGCAGGTTTCAGCTTTAATCAAACTCCGTTGTTTCCTAAACCCACATGAGATGCATCTAAGTCCGTTCAGTACACGTCTGCTGCTTGCAAACGCATTTTGTCTTGATGTGAAAATCTGTGTTGAATCAAACATGAACATCAAAGGCGTGTCAATGAGGACATGTCATCCAAATAGAACGCTTCTGTACTTTCTTTGAGGCCAACATCTTATTTCGGAATGGTTGAACATGCAAAATATTCAGAGAGTATCAATGCAGAATCAAATATGTTTGGCGCGCGCGCGCGTGTGTGTGTGTGTGTGTGTGTGTGTGTGTGTGTTTGGGGGGAGGTGGTGGTAGTATTTTATTCAGCAGTTAAGTAGACCATTCATGCAATATTGCAATATTACAATCAAGCTGTCGTAACTATTTACTGAATCAATTGTAATTTTTTTTACATGATAAATATGCCATTGAGAGAGAGACCTGTTCAAAACCGACCTGCCATATCTTAAAGACACCGCCGACCACGTGTATCGACCATACGAAGCATATCATACGTTTGTAAAGCGCCTGGAGCCAATTGATGGGACTCGCGCTATAGAAAAGTTATTTATTATTATTATTATTATTATACGTGTATCTTAAGTGTGCCTCTTAGATTTATCTCAATATTGCTTAATATTGTATATGAGCATCCTTCAACTTGAACATATACCAAAGAGGGCCCCAAAGGGGGGGGGGGGTATCATCACGATCACGGGAAGGGAAATTTTAGCTTTCACGATCACAGTTACCTTGATTTTTGTTTTCACGATCACGAACACCTTGACGAATAGAGGATCATAGAGTGATACAGCTGTGAAAAATGTACGTTGAAAATAAAATGCTTTGCAATAATGCCCATCACGATCACGAAAACAAATGACGATCACGATCACGAGACTTGATTTTTGTGTCATCACGGATCACTCACGGGCAAAGTCCCATCACGATCACAGAAATGGAAATGTCGGCAATCACGGTCACAGAAAGGTCAAAAAACGCCAATCACGATCACGATTTTAAACCCTTTGGGGCCCTCTACAAAATTCAACGGCCTGGCTGCGTGCACATTCACTGATGAACTAACTTTGTAGATTTACGTCGTTATCAGCTTCAAAATCAACCATAATTCCAATATGCGCCGAAACCAATCAATGAAAGCCAATCAGGTTATATAGATTGTTGACATCTGTCCCAAGTGGACGAATGTTATATATGTTATATGAAGTCTTATATCGCGCGCGTATCTCCAGACTCGGACTCAAGGCGCAGGGATTTATTTATGCCGTGTGAGATGGAATTTTTTACACAATACATCACGCATTCACATCGACCAGCAGATCGCAGCCATTTTGGCGCATATCCTACTTTTCGTATACAATTTTGCCAGGAAAGACCCTTGCTTGGTCAAAATTTCAATCAATTTTATTTTAAAAAAATGAGGGTGTGACAGTGCCGCCTCAACTTTTACAAAAAGCCGGATATGACGTCATCAAAGACATTTATCCAAAAGAATGAAAAAAGGTCTGGGGATATCATACCCAGGAACTCTCATGTAAAATTTCAAAAAGATCTGTCCAGTAGTTTAGTCTGAATCGCTCTACATACACACACAGACACACACACACACACACACATACACCACGACCCTTGACTAAATGTAAAAACGAACGATACAAACAAACTAACAAAAACACAAAACAAATTGTATAAAATAAAAGCAATTCTTCTTTCCTGGTATCATGTTACCATGAACAGCCCAGAAAGGCTGATCCATCACTGACATTTCGCAAAGCAAAAACTATAGAAGTTAAGTTGTGAAGTGACCATTTTGCACTGAAAATATAGCTGTTGTTTGGTAAGTTCCTTCTCTTTCGTCGCTGAAAGACGCGTTTCGTTGACAAAAAAAGCTTCCATTTGATTGCTTTGCATCCTGCAGTGATGAGCCTTGTACACTGATTCGCCATTTTGCCGTGTAAACAGAAGCATTCATTTCCATTGCGGTTCAAGAAATATCAAGCACAAAATAAAACAAAATGAAATATAAAATTGAAGAGATCACACACACACACACACAAACGTATTTGAATTGATGACTGCGTTATTTTCCTCCATTCAGAAGTATAGCCTGCATTAAAAGAACGTGCGATCTTACCGGCAAAACAAGCTTTGTTTTAGTGGTGTTTATGGGCAGAATATACCTGCGCAGTTTCAGCGGCACAGACGACGCACTGCCTATTATTTATGCCGCGATAGGGATTATGACGAGTACTTGGCCTAAGAGTAATACCTAATATACTGGACTCGCAACGAAATATACAAACAAATGACAATGAACAACGTTTCGACCTAAAGGTCTTCAACAGGTTAAAACAAGTCGCGTAAGGCGAAATCACAACATTTAGTCAAGCTGTCGAACTAACAGAATGAAACTGA
>NW_027128812.1:0-2500 GCF_037325665.1 Littorina saxatilis
TTCTTCGGCGTTCCAGGATTTTTGGCCTCAGCCGTGCTAATATGAACCCGCACCACCAGTCAACACTCCTGGCAAAATTATTTTCACCACGTTTACCTCGTGTGTGGTGTCCTCAGTATTGGCTGGATGTCCTGATAATTGCACACGCGAGGGAGACGATCTGCACTAACGAAACCACGCCGATGTCTTTGTTTATGTTAGATATTTGAAACACGTTGTTTTCTGTTGTAAGGTGTTTGAAGGAAGAAAAATATGATTACAACAAGTACGGTAAAGAAATATTTTTTACATTTCTGATGTTGACCATCTTTGAGGACGTAAAATTACATCAATCGGTTACACATACAAGAAATAAAGTTCGGCTTGGCTCCAACACACTCGTTGCTATGTGTGTTGGCATGCCATGACGTTTTTGCGTGTACGTCACGCGTGTTTTACAACATCTTTTGTATGACATGCATTGCCTTGACGAAACCGATTCGATTTCAAGTTTTGACCTCCAGTTAATTACAGGGAAGAAAGATAGGATTTTTGTGTGCATGATCTACCGCCATGTGATCGAAGAGTTAAGTTTGTTTTCGTTATTGTGGACTTGTTGACCTGCTTTTGGGTATCACGAGCAATCTCGTGTTGTGGTAATGTAAGGTATCGGTCTTCCCGCGTACACGATCACATTTACCGCCGCAAATATGTGAAAAAAAAGCAAAAAAGCCTAACGATTTTGAGGTTTGTGTTTCTGCAACTGTTTTGACATGTGCAACTTATCCAGAGAGGGTGAATAAAGCGAATGAAATTGTTTTGAGCGCTCTAGCGCCGTTAGTTTGTCAGAACAGGAGGTGGTCCATATTAGGAGCCGGTCCATATTAGGAGCCTTTCCCCTACCTTTGAAACATGTTTCTGCTACATGTGTATTATAGACGTGTTGGCCCTTGTTTGGTTTCACGAGCAATATCGTGTTGTTCAAATGGAAGGGCTGTGAAGAATTCGCTGTCTTTGCTGTTGTAGTTCTACAGGTTCCTCTTCAGAAGTTATTATCTTTTTCCTGATTTTTGCTTGGTTTATGTGAGTGGTTGAGGAAGTAGAATTGATGATCAGGATATTTTTTCATTATGGGTTTCTTAGTAGGATTTGTTTCGGTACCATGAATTGCAGTTTTTATGAGTTTTCCTGTTCGTGTCAGGTTCCTGAGAAACTGTGTAAAGTGCAGTGCATTTCGACTCTAACGACGTGTAAACAAAAACCACACGAAAACAACAGTTTCTACGTATCGCTATCTTCAGTAGCGTGTTTTACAAGCCTCGACTTCTGTCTTGAGTGTGGCGCACGTTATATGTCAAAGCAGCACCGCCCTGATATGGCCCTTCGTGGTTGGCTGGGCGTTAAGCAAACAAACAAACAAAACAAGTTTTTTAGGTTTCACTCAAAAATAGTTGTCCTCGGGCTTTGAATCCACTCAAGTACAGGCTATCTTGGCAGTTATTCTGGGACATTTCGCGTCCTTTTTCATTTGTAGAAAGACTTGGACAGCAAAAATGACGCACGTGCTCAGATCAACTTTGAGTTAAAACAGTGTTATTTAGTAGAAACATGTTTAAAAAAAGCCATAGGATGTATGATATAACAACGGAGAACAACAAGATTACTTTTAAATTGGCGCTCTTCAAAACAAACTTTTGTAATTGTTCAAGCATGTGCAAATTTAAACCAGTGCTCTCATTTGCATTTGCTGAACGCATATCAGATTACTTTACCGGAAAACTGAAATGAATGCTGTTCTACTTCGAGTTGTCAGACGCACAAATAGACATAATTTGTCACAGAAGAGAAAGTAGACGCGTATTAGAGTGCGCAATTAATTTGTCAAACTTTCAACATTTTTGTGTTGTTTTAGATGTTTTATTTAGGCTCTCTAGATTGTTGTGCGGGTTGCTTTTTACTTCACTGACCAGTTTGTTTGTTTAACGCCCAGCCGACCACGAAGGGCCATATCAGGGCGGTGCTGCTTTGACATATAACGTGCGCCACACACAAGACAGAAGTCGCAGCACAGGCTTCATGTCTCACCCAGTCACATTATTCTGACACCGGACCAACCAGTCCTAGCACTAACCCCATAATGCCAGACGCCAGGCGGAGCAGCCACTAGATGACCCGGCCGGGGTTCGAACCCACGACCTCCCGATCACGGGGCGGACGCCTTACCACTAGGCCAACCGTGCCGGTTCCACTGACCAGTTGTAGGAGAGCTTTATGAATATGAGTTTGAGCCCTCCTGTGTCATTGTACGCTTTTGTAGTGCGAACACATTGGCTGCGTTCGGTTTGTCATATCAGTCCGCGAACACACGGTGATTGTGGTTGAGGTCAAGTGTCGTCCTGGGGTCATTTCCGGTTGGCATCTTTTGCTTCTCGAAAGTACTTCTTTTGTGACGCATAGTGCTTCTTTACCCCCCCCCCCCCCTCTTTTTGTGTGAAGAGTTTTATGTTTTGTGTAGTGCTTA